>NW_027618534.1:0-67500 GCF_964187855.1 Myxine glutinosa | reverse complement strand
CCATCCCCTCTGTTGTTGTTGTAATTGTTGTTGTAGTTGTTGTTATTGTTGTTGTTTGGGGAAGAAGATGGGAGGAGGTATGGGAAAGGTCCTAAACTCACTACTGATGCCATATAATCACATTCTGGTGCAACGAAGAGTCATAATTAATGGAAACGAGGCCTTAACTGACATAGATTAAGAATAACTAGGAAGATGTCCGAAAGTTGGCTACGTGTGGTGCGGTGGACCTGGGCACGACATTTAATGGGGGAATAAGGGGAAGGTCGGCTCTACTGATTGTTATTTACATGCAATGGGACTAGGGAATGGGGGATTGGGGAAAGTTGGGGAGTATTGGAGAAAATAGGGGAATATTTACAAGCGGATATGGAGGCCAAATTCCATATTCGCAACATTGCACCCTTCTCTACCCTCGGGGCGTCCCGACCCGATAAATTTTTACCTACTTTAGTGTGGCACGCAATGTAGTTCCCTCTACTATTAACTCTACCCTGAGTGCGACAGTTTTACAGATATTCACAAATGAGTAAATATGTCCCCCTGCGACGTTGCACCCTTCTCCTCACAGAAACACACCCACAGGATAACCGAATCCGGAAAGAATTCGCAAACTACACATACAGCCGGTAGGGAGCATTATTTACAAGATTACGCTGATATCTACACTACGATCCAGGACCTGTCTTTGGAGGAACACATGCAGATGTTATGCATAGAGAGAGCGCGCTTGCCAACATCGATACACCAACCCACGAGTGCTCTGTGGCCGACGGCCTTTAATAACGTGCAGAGCACCCTTCCCGAGCATCAACAGCACCACCCCACCACCAATCGGTGCAGTCACCATTGTTCATTGGAATAAAAATAAATTCGACAACCCCTAACCCTGCAGGTGTCTCTTGCTCTTCTTGTGGTGCACTTGGTGTTAGTTAACAGTGGTTCACCTTTATGGCATAGGTGCCACGTTGACCCATAGGTCCATCCCCGGGTGGTGCTTGGCCGCAAACGAACTGCGGTCCATTGTGGGTGGCCACAAACATTGCGGTCCATATGGTGTATCGATCCCGGCAGCAAACAGCGAAAGTGCAGGCCCACAACTGCGCAGCCAGCACCTCTCTTTCCTCTCTCTCTACCCCAAAGCCAGATCCTCGGAGGTGGGAGACAAAAGAAGCAGACAAGTGAGTAAGGTGGTAAGGGCGCAAAAGTGCACGCAATGTAAGGTGATGCACACTGGGGGCACATGGGAACCAGGTGAGACAGGTACGTTCCTATCGTACGCCCCCCCCCCACCAGGTAACCTACATGGCCCCTCCCTTACCCCTTACTGCATCCACAAAACACAACACTACCCATAAACATCTACTTTACAAATCGACAAACATCCCTACGGTCTTCCCCGTTCCTCCCATAAACCAAATTCGTCTTCTCTCCCTCCTAACCAATCAAATTTGCCATTTTCAACTCTCATCAAAATTTGCCATCTCCAACTCAACATCAAAATTTGCCATCACCAATTCATCATCAGTCCCTCCTAGGGAGGGAGAGATGGAATCACCCCAATGTCTCATCCACGTCGTGATGCGTCTCACAAATCCAACAGCAATTCTCATTTCTGCAACACAAACAAAGAAAACACAGGTGTGGAGTCATCATCATCACCACAGGTAAGTGGCTGCGTATGGTGCGACAGGTTCTTCAATCCTAACTATTTCCTAAATGACTTTAACAACTTTACACCACCCGGGGTCTTCCTCCGGCCAAACCATTGGCCCTCTTACACTATGGGTTCTAAAAACCAATTCCCATTGGCCAAACTGTGGTGCTCTTCAATTTGGGGTCTCACTCCCCCGATTCATCTCCCGGTGCCCTCGCACAATTTTTGGGCTGCGGCGTGTACCTCTCCCAGTGGGTCTACCCACCTGCACACCTCCACCACTGCAGTTGCCTCCGAGCTTACCTGCTCCTTACCCTAACCTAACTACCAGGGGAAGGCCCTCTGGCTCTCTCCCCACTCCGTGCCCTCTCTGGCACTGGGCTGCCCGATCCACACCCGGGATCCTCAGGCACCCACTCACAACTACCGGCTCCCAGAGCCCACCTGCGGCCTCACCTGGCCGACATCCTCACAGTGGTGGAGTGCCCAACCAACTACACACACTAACAGGCTACACGCCCAGCCATTTCCACAACACTAATGCACCCATTCACAACACCATTCTGCAACCGCACCACAACTGCCAATATCCAACCACAATTTACCTGCACCCTCTACCTAACACTTACACTACCCGCCCCGGGTACTCGTGAAAGGGGTCCACTCTTCCCCCATCCACACCTTCGCACCATGCACACCACTCCGTACCACTCACTCCAACTCTCTCCACACACCTGTACCTGCACACCTGTGCTCTCACACCTGGTGCCACCTGCACCCTTCTCTCCCCAAGCGCATTCGCGCTGATCCACACACTCACTACTCATACACTGCTCCACACACCTGTCCAGTTGCACACCTGTGCAATCACACCTGTTCAATTCTCACAAACACGGCATCATCTCAGCTAACTACTCCCTTCTGAAACTTGCGCTTCCCAGTCGTCCCTTTAACTATTGCGCTCCCTCGTCATTATCATCCATACTAATCTACCTGCGTCCCCACTACAGGTATCAGTCACTAACTAAACTTAACGTCACCTAAGGTCATCTTCTCTAGATCCCTATCAATATAATATCCTAACCCACCCGGGCTAGTTTTCACTGCCATACACCCCATAAGCTATTGCTCCTTTGCCCCCACCATGGGAAGGATGGTGGATTTGCCATCCCACCACATCGGGGGTCTCTCACTACCAATTTTGCACATCAAATTTCAACAAATTAAAAATTTGCCAATCACTACCCATCATCTGCCAATCACTACTGCCAATCCCTTGCCAATCATCAAATTTTGTTTTTCTCTAATTTTGGGTCCAAAACACTAACCTCATCACCCAGTCTACTCACTACTGCCTCTCGGTGCGCCAATTCCTGTCCAAAGCCCGGCTTCGTAAAGCCAAGCAATGGATGCTGGTTGTTTTGTGCCAGCGGCTGGATGCGTCCGGCACTCGGTGCAGGGACGGGGGCTTACCCGGGCCGAGATCCCACGCATCACCTCGGCGTGGAGCCATCCAATGTCCCGATCTCGACCTGCCGGAATGCCTCAACAAAAGGTGGTCGCCATGACGACCCTTTCTATCGGGCTGCCAGCTCCGCCTAGTGGAGCCTGGACGCGGCCGTTCAAAGCGAGGCCCGGCACGCACCGAGGGCCTGCTTCGGCTAAAAGTCGCTCTAACCTCTAACCCGTGTAACGTCGATGCTTCACCTGGACGCTTACACCCCGCAGCCCGTTCCTTGCTCACACATCCAGCGGTGCCCATGCTCCTCGTACCCTTCCTTACACATCCAGGTACCCTCATTCCACTCACAGCCTTGGTCACACACCTGACCACCGAACACTTTGGCACACATTCGTTGGTCGCACACCTCACCAAAACACCTCTTCGCGCCCCCTCCTCTGTCACCTCCTCTGTGACAATCACAGGTGTGCCCTCATTCGCACACCCAACCACGTGCCTCACCACCAACTCCAGCGTGCATTCCCACTCACGCTCTACCATTCCAGGTGTGCATCCTTCCATCCCAGGTGTACATCCTCGCTCACCTGTCACAACTAACTCACGCTCCATGTCACTCTCACTACTTTCACCTCCACTCGTGACAACGCACTCACCCTTACTCTTGACAGCACACTCTTTCCTCATGCACCTGTCCGTCACACACCTTTCTCGCGCACACTCTCCCGTTACACCCTCTGTAACACTCACCACAGGTGGACACTCTTCCTTACTTCTGACAGCGCACTCTTTCCTCATGCACCTGTCGGTCACACCCCTTTCTCGCGCACACTCTCCCGTTACACCCTCTGTAACACTCACCACAGGTGGACACTCTTCCTTACTTCTGACAGCGCACTCTTTCCTCATGCACCTGTCGGTCACACCCCTTTCTCGCGCACACTCTCCCGTTACACCCTCTGTAACACTCACCACACCGCGCTTCCATGTGCTCCCTCGCACACGCGCTACGACCGACTCACTCTCGCCAGCACACTCACTCCTTGGCACGCACTTTTTCCTCACACACCCCAGAGTCGGACTTTCTTGCACACCTCCATTTTCGCACACCAGACCTGTCGCACACTTCACCAACGGCCTCTCACGAACACCCGGGTCTATCTCGACCCCCAAGCTTCTTAAATCCCCTGGCGCATCATACGCACGACCATATTGGTCACCACTTACACCGGGTCCTCTTCCTCTTCGCTTCTCCTCCATCACCTGCGAATCCCTCATCCGGTTAATGAGCACATCATCACGATCCAAACACAGACTTTGGACCAATTCTTTTATCTCCTCTTTTATCTCTTTCTTATCCCCTCTCCGTCGCTTCTTAATTTCGCTCACCCCTTCTTCCACTTCTTCTAATTTCTGCTTCACCTCTTTTATGTCCCGGTACGTCACCTCAAGCTCATCCTCTAAGGCTACCTTGACCGTTTCCATGTGCGTCCTCACCTGCCGGTCCTTCGTCTCCATTACCTCTATCACCTCGTCCAACCTCGTTGTCAGTCCCTCACGTACCATCTGACATTCCCTCTTCGTCGCTACCAAGTCATCTTTTAGTTCTTTCTGTGTCGCCTTTAAACCTCCTAATACCGCAGTGTTCCTTTGAACCTGCTCCACTAACTCCGTCTGTCCCACCGTCAGCTGCTCCACCTCTTGCGTCAGGTCCTCTATGCCCCCTTGTAACTTTACAGTCGCCTTTCTCACCTCCTTTTCCATGTGCTCCTTACAGTGCCTCACCTCCTCGCGCACTCCTCCGACCTCCTCACTCACTCCTCTTCTGATCTCTTCTCCCATCACTTGCATCTCCTGCCCAGATGCCACCCTCATCTGCTCCATTTCCTCCCTGTGAGCATCCAGTTTGGTTTCTACCCCCATTCTGACCCCCTCTATCTGCTGCTCCATTTGTTTAACTTCCCTTTCCGCTTGGTCCCTCATGTCCCTCAATTTGCCTTCCATACTGTTTTCTAACCCCTCTAACCCATTTTTCACTCCCTCTATCTGATTCTCCTGGGCAGCCATTCTATTTTCTACCCCCATTAACCCATTTTTCACTTCTTTTATCCCGTTGTCTAACCCCTCAAAATTATTGTCTATCTTCCCAAATTTCTTGTCTAACTCCTCAAAATTATTGTCTAACCCCTCACTGGTACCCCTCGCTTCGTCCCTCATTACCCCCATTTGCTCACTCTGAGCCCTCGCTTCGTCCCTCATTACCCCCAATTGCTCACTCTGAGCATCCATCCGGTTCCCCATTACCCCCATTTGGTTTTCCAATCGCTCACTATTCTTTTCCATAAGGGCCGTCATTTGTATAAAAAAAAGTTCCAATCTTCCCAGCGGCGCTACTTCGGTCGCGGGCACGGTGACCAGCGAGGCGCCATTTTGCGCGCCCGCTTCTTCGTGCGTGACGGCGCTATTTTGCGAACCTGCCGCCCTCACTGCTTCGCTCTCCTCCTGTCCCTCATTTTGGTCCTGGATCGACCCTACCTCACTCTCCTTTACCGGACCCCAGCTGTCTTGATCCGCCATAGCGCGACTTGCAAAATTCGAGTTTCGTAAAACAAATCCAATTTTTTTTTTTCGTTATAATTTCGTCGAGCGCAGTACGCGCTCCGAATCGATTTTCCCTCCCAAAATTTGGGCCTAATAAATTTAGTCCCGGGTTCGAATTCCACTCCTCGACACCAATTGTTACAGACACGACTTTGATGTTAAGGTGGGCCGAGCGGAATGGCCGTCGTGTCCGCACAAATTACCCGATTGTACTCGAACGTCGACGAAGTCGCGCTACGCTGGCTCAATAAGAAAAAGAAGACACCCGGCTGGGTTATAATGACACAATACGACACCAGGGGTTCAGTTCTCAAGACCTCCGGAGGAGGTTATATTAAGGCGGAAGGTTAGATTACAACTACAAGAGGGACAGCATAGAAAGACAGGCACTTAGACACACTCTTATATTAACCCTAGACAGACGACAGATAAACGGGACAACGCTGACTCACACGGGGTTTGATGGCTAGGAAAGGCAGATAGCGATGGCTCAAGGTGCACTCTTGGCTCAAAGCAGGGTACACGGTTCGGTCCAGAGATGCGGGGAGGTCTCGTCGCAGCGCTCAGAGGTGACGTTCTTTCTCAGGCCTCTCCAAACTCAGGCGCATCTGTTTCAGCGCTCGCAGGTCCGTCTTTCTCCAGCTGGGGGCGAATCTCACGTCACATCCGGGCATCCGGCGCGTGGCCGCGTATATCCGGCGGGGAGTGACACGCCCTCGGCTCGTTAGCTCCGCCTCGTGGAATCGGCACGTTGCTTCTCATTGGGTGCGTGCGGGGGGGGTTACTGGCTCCGCCCCCGACGAGGAGCTGACAGCCAGCCCCTTCGGGGTAACCCCGTGGAGCGCATGGTCTGGAGCTAATCGAGCCGGTGTGAGGACGCATCCTCCCCCGCTCCGCCGCCATCCCCTCTGTTGTTGTTGTAATTGTTGTTGTAGTTGTTGTTATTGTTGTTGTTTGGGGAAGAAGATGGGAGGAGGTATGGGAAAGGTCCTAAACTCACTACTGATGCCATATAATCACATTCTGGTGCAACGAAGAGTCATAATTAATGGAAACGAGGCCTTAACTGACATAGATTAAGAATAACTAGGAAGATGTCCGAAAGTTGGCTACGTGTGGTGCGGTGGACCTGGGCACGACATTTAATGGGGGAATAAGGGGAAGGTCGGCTCTACTGATTGTTATTTACATGCAATGGGACTAGGGAATGGGGGATTGGGGAAAGTTGGGGAGTATTGGAGAAAATAGGGGAATATTTACAAGCGGATATGGAGGCCAAATTCCATATTCGCAACAATATATATATATATATATATATATATATATATAGATATATATATATATATATATATATATATATATATATATATATATATATATATATATATATATATATATATATATATATAGATATATATAGATATATGTATATATAATATATATATATATATATATATATATATATATATAAATTAAAAAAACCACCTTTAGAGGCCATTTTTCCCCGCAAGCGGGGGTTGGCCTTTTTCGGGAACTGTGGTTGTTGTTTTTTCGGTCCCCTTTTTGAAGCAATGTTTTACGGCCGGATGCCCTTCCTGACGCCAACCCTTTTTGCCGCCTTTAACGACAAGCAGGGAATTACCAGTGAACTGGTACTCAATTTGCCGACCTCGGAAGGATGACAGGCTGAGTCAACCCCCCTGGCGTTAATTCAGCGATTGACCGGGATTCGAACCCAGGATCCTAGGATCCTAAGCCGGCACCCTAGCCGCTAGCCCAACACCAGGGACTATATATATATGTATATATATAGATATATATATATACAGACTTGGCATTTAATATGGAATATTTTTTTTTTGTGGGGGTGAAATTACTTTTCAAGTTGACTTAGAACCAAAAGTTCATTGGAATTATGTTGAAATTATTCTAGATTTTGTTAATGTGACCTTTAAAAGAAACAAAAACCACATTTGACATTTCGAAGCAAATAAATTGATCCTTGAAAGTGATGTAAACTGATATCGAACTCATGCTAAACTAAATGCTAAACATGCTAAACATGCTAAACTTCTGTACGTTTTCCAGAAGTATCTCTTTATTTTGCACATTAGCCAAAATAAATTTCAACAAAAACAAAAGCTAAATTATGACTGGGATTACGGACAGTAAAATTACAGTTCAGTACTTCGTGTAACCCCCACGAGCATTCAGGAGAGCACGTACACGTCGAGGCATGCTGTTCACGAGATTTGCCAAGGTTTGGACAGGAATCGCTTGCCATGCAGTGACAATAGTCTGCTGCAATTCACACACAGAGGCAGGCTGCTGGTCCAAGTTGTTGATTTGACGCGTTAATTCTGCCCACAAGTTCTCTATCGGATTCATATCCGGGGACATGGCAGGCCACTCCATATGCTCTACACCACGGTCAGCAAGAAAGTGTTGGATCATGCGAGCATGATGAGGCTGTGCATTGTCATCTCGGAAGACAAAGTTTCCTCGAAAGGCTGCACGAGCAAATGGAAGCAATGTTTCTTCCAGAATGACCCTGTACTTGAACTGGTTCAGGTTTCCATTCAGAACAACCAGGTCAGTTTTTCCCCCTGCATGAAAAGCAGCCCAAACGGTCACCCGACCACCTCCAGCTTGGACTCTTGGCACTATACAATCTTCGTTGTGGGCTTCATGCACTTGTCTTTGCACTCGGACGCGGCCATCTTGACGATAGACCAGAAATCTAGACTCGTCACTGAAGGTCACGTGATTCCAGTGTCCTGGCTGCCTTTGACGGTGCTCTCTGGCCCACTGCAATCAGCGCTGGCTGTGTTGTCTGGTCAGGCGTGGCTTTCTCAGGGGACGCCTGGCACGATAGCCTGCTTGAACCAGTCGTTGGTTGACTAGCCTTCTGGATACAGGCACATTTGTCAGTTGCTGCCACTCAGCTCGAAGCCGATTAGCTGACTTGGTACGGCCATTGCAGACTAACCCGTGCAGCTGGCGATCATCTCCCGTTGTGGTTCTACGTGGACGTCCTGGCCTCGGTATTGGAGTAGGGACACCCCTCTGAGCATTTCGTTTCAGGATCTTTGACACCTGACCTTGAGTGATGCCATACTGCCGAGCAATAGCATGCTGTTTCATGCCAGAATTTCGTAAAGCCACCACTCCATGACAAACAGCATTGTCAAGTTGACGGACCATCTCCAGAGGAAGCGGCAATAACTTTTGTAGACGTGCAGCAGTTGTTTTCCACTAATACAGAACGCAACAACCCTTATATACCCGATTGTGAAGCCAATCGTCAAATGTACCTGTCCTTACATTTTGTCACGCCACCTGTGATATAATCCTGTTATTGACTTCTTGATGCGAAAGACAATCAGTGACATGGTTTTTTCAACAAAGACATCACCGAAGGGTAAAGGAAACTCACCAGATTGATATACTGAGTTCAGAAAGTAAACCCAAGTCAAGAAAAAAAATATATTCCATATTAAATGCCAAGTCTGTATGTTGGTGCGGCCCGGCTCTCTTCGCTCGCCTCACCACACATCGCCGCAGAGATAGGGGCTGCTTTTAACTGAGGATAATTACAAGTGTCAGTGAATGCAGTTGCTTGTGCCATTAAACGACACAACAAAACTGGTAAAATGCAGATAGAAAACGTTCTGGTCGACCAATAAATCACAACAGAATCACAGGACAAGTAATCCGAGTCACCAGTCTGCGCAATAGACATCTTCAAGCACTGGAAATTAGAGCCCAGCTATACAGCTCAAGCATTGCAACTGTTTCAAGGCCTTCTTTCTCAAAGTTACAATTGCCTGTCTTTTTCTGGCGTTAGCTGAGCTTTGGCACCCATGTGCACGCAATCTGAAACACAAAAACACTCCTTAGATAGTTTCGCTGGCCTTTCTGTAAACATTTTTTGCAACGCCTGGCAATAATAGACATTGCACGTGATGAAGAAACTAAGCACAGACATTCATTCCACACAGAGCAGATTATTTGTGAAGAGTTTCTGCTCCTGAGAGCGTTTCAGTTTAGATTTAGGATTGCACTTTTTATTTCGACCTGTTTCCAAAAGTTGCTTTAAACCTACGTTTTGTATAAGAAAGATGCATTGAAGCACAATATATTTATCAGTAAATAAGGAGATATATCTTTGGGAAGGTTTTGTTCACATCTTATGTTCATTTTGCACATTAAACAGTAAAATATCAAAAAATGCTGGGTGGACCGAAACTTTTGACTGGTCGTGTATATATTTATAAATAAATAAAGATTGAGGTAATTCCATGTGCAATGACCCAAATGGGATGTGTACCATTTAGAGGAATATACATTTTATTTGTAAAGGTGACCTGATGGTCGTGAAGGACTGGTATTTGGGGACAAGCAAAATTAGGAATGTGACAACAAAAGATACTGCCTGTGCTGATAATTGACTGATGTCTGACAGGATATCACAGAGATAGCCCCCCTACCTTTCAGCTATTTTCTTGTATTTCTGGATTTGATCCTCGATGCAACTACGTCATCAGATTGATGCTGCTTCACTGGCAGGCCGTTGCATCAGAAAGGGTGCAGTCTTTGGGATTGACGTTAAGTTGTGTTTCCCAACAAGCATTTGCTGGTGGACTCTAAATATTCAGTGTGTTGATGAAAAGGTGAGCTATCGCAACCAATTTACAAATTAATGTCCCGGCCTTCAAAAAGGCACCTCATCAGCGGAACAAACATGACTCAGTCATTACACAATCAGCAGGCCAACATCATTCGCAGCATTCAGTCATATATGCATATTTTGCATATAATTACCCCCATTAACGCTGTGGAACTCAACCCTCTGACTTGCAGGTTTCTGTGTTAAAAAATAAATAAATAAACAAAACTCTCTCCCTCTCTCTTCATTTGTTGTTTATTATTTGCTTTGTCTAACTGTTGCTCCATCCCATACATGGCCATATTGTCAGTACATTGCCTTTTTACCTTCTGCAAGTTCTCCTCCACGAGGTGAGATTTTGTGTGAAAGAAATAAAGTATATATATGTAAAAAGACTTTCCCAGAAACAGTGGTCATGTTGTGTTTTGCAGATATACAGGTAAAATACCTGCTACGGCATTTTACCAACATGAGTGACAGCCGCATCAAGAAGGCGTATGCCATGTGTACTTATCCTGGTTATATACTCAGCTTCCCCGATTTTTTTACATTAATTTGCATACTTCTCGCAAACAAGGTTTGTTACCTCTCATTCAAGTGAAATGCATAAAATAATGTGACTTTTTGCATATTTATATTTCATGCAAAGACATGGTAATCTGCTTGATCTGCAGGAGAATGGCAAGGTCAAAACAAACAAAATGCCAGACAATGACAACACCTGCTCTGTCGTCGAAATGCAATGCGTCATTTTTTACCTCCGCCACCAAAGGTGGATGGAGGTTATGTTTTCATCCCTGTCTGTCTGTCTGTCTGTGACTGTGAACAGGATATCTCAAAAAGTTGTGAACTGATTCAGATGAAATTTGGTGGAGAGATTGGGTGTGTGACAAGGATGAAATGATTTGATTTAGGTGAAGATCTGGACCCGGATCTGGATACGATAACTTTTTAATTTTCAATGTGATTCTTCACCATTGGGAGATAGGGCTAAAAACGATATGTCGCACGATGTTTCAAACAGTTGTGGATGGATTCGGACGAAACAACGTTAGACTTGGTTTGGTGACGAGAACAAGCCGAGTGGATCTTGGTTCAGGTCCAGATCCAGATCTAGCATATCAGTGGGATAAAAAACATAACCTGTTCAGTCTGGCAGAGCTATGCGCGCTACCGAGTGATGTTCCAGTTCAATGTGTAATGATGAGCCAAACGAAGTGGACAGAGAGAGGCAGTGCAAAATACTGCAACAGCTATTTCTATCGCACAATGTGATATGCATTTTACGATATAGTGGGGCAATACTTAGCAATACAACTTAGCATAACAATTGTGCATTTTGTGAGGAAAGCACCAAATTTGGCACACTAGTAGACTATCATATTATGAAAAGATCTGGATATTGGGCCATCTCAGATTCAGAGATTTGATTTTTGCAAGATTTCGATTCGATTGGGATTGAAGAGAACACCTTCTTCGTCTTCTGTACAGTGAAGTTGCCAGCCCTGAATTCTCTGGCTACATCTGGGTGCTTCATTGGGAGTGCAACCATGTCCCTCAGGTGAACATGGACCACCTGGCATAGTGTGTGTGGTCTAAGGCATGGAACCATGGGACCAGTTCCGTCAGGGCATCAAGGTACATCGTGAATGAAGCCTGCCGCAGAGAACGCACGTAGACCAGTACCAACATCTCTAGTTCCAGCACAGTTGCCCAGTACTGAAAGTTGGGAATGTCTTCTCCTCTCTGGTGACACCAGTCTTCGAACTCAGGCAGGTCTTCTGCATCATCAGCATATGTCATACAATGGCGTTCATACGCACGGTGTTGCAGGATGTGCGGTGCCGCTGCAGTGATTTGATGAGCTCTTCTTGTGCGGGTGACGTGGGCAGCTCGCAGGAAGGAGTCGGCCGTCCCTGGCGTTGCAATCTCAGCTTGCAAATCTGCAAAATCTGCAAATCTTGCAAAAATCAAATCTCTGAATCTGAGATGGCCCAATATCCAGATCTTTTCATAATATGATAGTAAAGCGCGGCGTTACGCGCGCTGCTTGTGAGCAAGGAGGAAGCGGACAAGCGGTAACATCCAAACGTCTTTATTGTAAGACTACACTGTAACACTGAACTCCTCCGGGCTGGTCGCCCGGTGTATATCATGAGGCCACGCCTACCCCTCGGGCGTGGCCACCGCCCACTTGGTGCGTGGAATGATGTCACCACGCCAGTGGGCTTTTGTGTCCGCCACACGCGCCCCCCCAGAATTCCCGCGCACCTGGAGGGCCAGTTTGCGGGGCAGACGAATGACCCGGCCGAAGCGCCCCCTGGCGATCGGCGGCGTCCGGGGTGCAGGGATACCAGGTGGGATGCCCCTGGCTGCCCCTGGGATGGGTGCAGGACCGGGGGGCGCCGTGGCGGCGGGGCTGGGCGGTGCCGGGGGTCCGCCCGCAGGAGGGCGGCCCCGACGTGGGGGTCGGGCCACTGCCGGTGGATGGTCCACATCGAGGTGGGCCGGCTTGAGGCGGTCTACCGAAACGCGGTCAGGAGTACCGCCGATGTCCAGGGTGAAGTGCTTCGCCCCGGTCTCCAGCACGCGGAAAGGCCCGTCGTACGGGGGCCGCAGTGGTGTCCGATGGGCATCGTGGCGGACGAAGACGTACTCCGCCGTGCGAAGCTCCGGGGCGACGTGCGTCGGTGGGTGCCCGTGGCATGCCGTTGGCACCGGGGCGAACCTCTTTGTGTCCGCCACAATAGTCTACTAGTGTGCCAAATTTGGTGCTTTCCTCACAAAATGCACAATTGTTGTCCCCCGTCGCTCAGCGGAGCGAAAGGGGGACTATGGCTTTCCCCTCCGTCCGTGTGTCCGTCCATCCGTCCGTCTGTCTGTCCGTGCGTGTGTGTGTGCGGGCGTGCGTGCGTGCGTGCGTAAGCGAAGGACCGCATTCGAATTTAGTGTGTGGGTGCAACCCACGTCAAAATCCAAGATGGCCGCCGCCATGTATGTCTGATGCCATGTATGTCTGAACCTTGTGAGATGAATATCTTGAAAAATAAGCGAAGTACCAACTTCTAATTTGGCGTGTGGGTGTATCTCGGCATAAGGACGAAAGCTATTGAAAATTGGGTCGCCACGTCAAAATCCAAGATGGCCGGCACCATATATATGTCTGAAACTTGTGAGCGAAATATCTCGAAAAATAAGCGAAGTACCAACGTCTAATCTGGTGTGTGGGTGTATCTGGGCACAAGGAAGAACGCTGTTTAAAATCGGGTCGTCACGTCAAAAGCCAAGATGGCCGCCGCCATGTATGTCTGAAACTTGTGAGATGAATATCTTGAAAAATAAGCGAAGTACCAACTTCTAATTTGACGTGTCGGTGTATCGCGGCATAAGGACGAACGCTATTGAAAATTGGGTCGCCACGTCAAAATCCAAGATGGCTGCCACCATATATATGTCTGAAACTTGTGAGCGAAATATCTCGAAAAATAAGTGAAGTACCAACTTCTAATCTGGTGTGTGGGTGTATCTAGGCACCAGGAAGAACGCTGTTTAAAATTGGGTCGCCAAGTCAAAATCCAAGATGGCCGCCGCCATGTATGTCTGAAACTTGTGAGATGAATATCTTGAAAAATAAGCGAAGTACCAACTTATAATTTGACGTGTGGGTGTATCGCGGCATAAGGACGAACGCTATTGAAAATTGGGTCGCCACGTCAAAATACAAGATGGCCGCCACCATATATATGTCTGAAACTTGTGAGCGAAATATCTCGAAAAATAAGTGAAGTACCAACTTCTAATCTGGTGTGTGGGTGTATCTAGGCACCAGGAAGAACGCTGTTTAAAATTGGGTCGCCAAGTCAAAATCCAAGATGGCCGCCGCCATGTATATGTCTGATGCCATGTATGTCTGAACCTTGTAACCTGCATATCTTGAAAAATAAGCGAAGTACCAACTTCTAATCTGGTGTGTGGGTGTATCTAGGCATAAGGAAGAACGATATTGAAAATTGGGTCGCCACGTCAAAATCCAAGATGGCCGCCACCATATATATGTCTGACCCTTGTGAGCGAAATATCTTGAAAAATAAGTGAAGTACCAACTTCTAATCTGGTGTGTGGGTGTATCTAGGCATAAGGAAGAACGTTATTGAAAAGTGGGTCGCCACGTCAAAATCCAGGACGGCCGCCACCATATATATGTCGGAACCTTGTGAGCGAAATATCTTGAAAAATAAGCGAAGTACCTTCTGGTGTGTGGGTGCATCTAGGCATAAGGAAGAACGCTATTGAAAATTGGGTCGCCACGTCAAAATCCAAGATGGCCGCCTCCATGTTTGTCTGACCCTTGTGAGCGAAATATCATATCATAGCATGTTTTCTGCGTGTTCCACTTTGTCAACTCACATCACTTCCCCGACGGGCGACCGAGGCGTAACGCTTGTTATGCTATATTTAGCTTAGCTGCCGGACTAATATATATGTTTAAGAAACGTAACATGATTTTTGCTATGATCTCAGGTGTTGAATTTAGCAAACACTAATGTCGTTTGTAAATGACGCTTATTTTTCAGCAAGACCTCAGCATGGATTGGATAATCCTGAACATAAAACTAGTATTTTTAATGTTTCGCACTGACCACTTGAAGACCATTTCCATGCACGAGCTTCTGGAGGGAAGTTTTTTATTCAACCTTCCCAATGATGTTCTTGAAGAGATGTTTAACAAGTTCGACATTTCTTATGACAAGGTATTTGCACGGATGATTACCGCATTTTAAAAGCCACCAGTATCTCACCTAAAATGCATGATGGTATACACACGGCATACATACAAAGTATACATACAAAGTGTACATTTGGATCGTATTTTCATTCGAAGTTTGAGTAAAATGTTGGACTCAAAATGGTGATGTTATTTGAGTATACTAACTCTATTTATGTATTTGCAGATTTTACATTTCATGGACTTCAAGACGCTTATTCTTGCGATTAATGCGCAACAACTGCAAACCGTCGAGGAAAGATTTGAAGTGAACATTGCTGATTTTGATAAGGAGGACAAAAGGAGGAGAGGTAAAGAGAACCGCTGCCAGACAAATAAACAATATTGATGGAATCTGCAGCATGATTATATACTATATTTCCAAATTCCAGTTAACAATGTGTAATGTGTCCAACTATCAATCGCTTTGTGGCTAAAATAAATATAACTTGAACTGCCACTTTTTAACTGCTGGCAGTAATGACCAGTTTCCTCTGCCTTCCCGCTTTCATACAACCCCACTTTGATACAACCCCACTTTCACATTATTTTTTTTCTCCATCAATTTATCCCTAGATGATGCTCAATTAATTTCATACTGATCGGATGAAGTTTTGTACTTGTCGAAATATGACGTCATAATTGAGGCACCTATGACGTCATCATTATCATTAAAAGATTGTACATGCCGAGGCATATGGTGAAAATTTCCTGGCAATCAGTTCAACGACTGCAGAGAAAATTATTTTTAAAGAAAATAAACCTGAAAAATCTCAGTGCCAGAATCATTGACATGGCCTGAGAAGTTCATACGCAGTTTCTTATTAGTCCCCTACCGGTGTACACCCGAGGGGACTATAGGTTTGCACGCCGTCCCTCCGTCTGTCAGTCCATCAGTCCGTCACGCAAAGAACAGTTTTCCGGACCTTTTTTCTAAACTCTTAATGCTAATGATTTCAAACTTGGCACATGGTTTCCTCATGATAAGGTACAGATCAAGTTCGAACTTCACGACGTTTCGATCATTTTTGACAAAGTTATGGCACTTTGAACTTTGGGAATTCTGATAATTCTGATGCTCCTTAACTCAGTGCCATTTTAAGTTTTAATTTCCTTTAAAAAACATTTTCTCTGCAATAATTGGGCCGATTGAGATCACCTTTTCACCGTAGGAGGGACTCGGTCTGTAGAATATTTTAATGGTAATTATGACATCACAGGTCACGTGGTTCGGCCGCTATATTGTTTTTCGTGAAAACACGAAAACCCCTTTTTCTCTGCAACAGCTGAACAAATCGAGGCCAAACTTTGCAGGCAGAATCGCATACCCATGACAAACAAAAAAAGTCAGTGAACATGACGTCATGCGTCACATGGTTTCAGAGTTACGACGTTTTTAAGCATGAACCTTTAAAACCGAGCCCCTCACTCATTTTTGATCCAATCGGGGGGAAATCTCACAGATCTGTTCAGCATGTCAGTCTACTAAAATGTCCTTTTGGAATTTACGATAGGTCACTTGGTTTGGCAGATATCGTTAATTAAACGAAAATATTTTTTTTTTAATGGATGGATATCTCTTGAATCGCTAGTACCTCAGACCGTGAGTTGGTAATTATATAATTCACACAGTGCAATACGTGCAGGCCACTCCACAGAGCGACCTTGCGGGCTTATCAACGAGGCGAGGCGTGACACACATGTGTCTCAGCATACCTCAGATCAAGTTTGAAAACCAGCATCAACCGTGCATAAATTTGCATATTCGATCATTTTTGACAAAGTTATGGCACTTTGAACTTTGGTAGTATGTATTGCAGCGCAATACTCAGAATGCTTGTTCTTCATACAATAACAACTTCTAGCTTCCAGACCATACATCCAATCATCTTGAAATTTTGCACACTTGTTCCCCTTCATTAGAAAGTTTCACGTCGATCAATGAAGTGGTTCAAGAGATATAATTGAAAAAATATTTTCATTCAATTATAATTGCAAATAATTTGCTTTGAACTTTGGGAATTCTGATAATTCTGATGATCCTTAATTAACTCAGTGCCATTTAAAGTTTTAATTTCCTTTAAAAACCAATTTCTCTGCAATAATAGGACCGATTGAGATCAAATTTTCACCATAGGAGGGACTCGGTCTGCAGAATATTTTAATGGTAATTATGACGTCACAGGTCACGTGGTTCGGCCGCCATATTGTTTTTCGTGAAAACACAAAACCCTTCTCTCACACCTTTTTCCATGTGGTGAGCATTAACTACCAGGTTTGATGAATTTATGTGAAACCGTTTAGCTTTCGGAGGAGATAGCATTGACAGGTGGAAGGACAGACACACGGAGCCGATTACAATATCCACCTTTTTTTTTTTAAACCATGGGGATAACTATCGTGTTGTTTGGAAGCCAAAGGCTATGTCTGTTAAGAATGAGTTATGACACTTGTTAATGCTATGTTAAGTTAAGCTATGACACTTGTGCAGTATTTGCAGAGATGCCAGACTGTCCATAAGAGCCGTGGAAAATGTATGATAAAAATGCCGGTTAAATAACATGCTCGTCATTTGTCCAAGTGCATTTTTTGAAGCGTAACTCGGTCAGAAGACGTTTTAGGCCACTGTTGTTGAATCTCCAAAACCTTTTTTTTTTTTTAACCCTCTGAGCCTTTGTTATTCGATGCAATGACCAGCTGTTGATTAATTAATAGTGGAGGGATCAATTCTCAACGGCACGCATTAGTTGTCTCGATACAACTCACATGTTGAGGAAACAGAAGTTGTGCGCTTTTCTGAAGCTTGTCCACGATCATCATTTCGGATGCAACATATAGTTACAAATTTGGATTATTTCTGAGTGTGTAGCTATGCCGCTGAAACAGTGAGTAGATGCTGCTGGTGAGAAGAGAAATTTGTCATTTGTTTTATGTGCCAGTGATAACTCACCTCTCCGAGAAGGACACCATGGGATCTTTAACCTCCACGAACGAATGTTAGTCGATGGTATGCTCAGATTAACACCAATCTGATGGATGGCTCACATTTTTATGTTTTGCCCTGTATGCTAAACACCAGGATGACAGTTTATAGCTGGGTCGGGATTCAAACCCAGACGAGACAGCTTAAAGGCGAGTGTTTCCTCCAAGCTCTCGTGCATATTCTGTGAAAGATTTGAATGTAATGTGACGCACGAAGCAACATAGGATATGACCTTGAAACCTTGAGTTTCTGCTCCCTGTGAAAATCGTTTGGTAATCTGTTTTTCTTTTTTTTTTGATGCTCATGTTTTTGTAATTATCTCCTTTTTCAGAAACCAAGTGCTACAAAAATTGTGCGTGGTTTTTCACGTTGATTGGAAACACCATTGCATGCTGTTTTAGCATTTTCAAGGAAGGATGGAATATTTTCACAAAGAGTAAAGAAGAGGCACATGAAGAGAGTGAAGAAGAGGCACATGAAGAGAATGAAGAAGTGCAAAAGAGCAAAGAACAGGTACAGATTCATTCAAAGTACACCGTCCCCATGCTAAATAAAAAAATAACATCTTCCAGTGCGCGATTTAGAGCCTTGTGTTGGCTTAGCGGTTAGGGTGCCGGCTTGGGATCCTAGGATCCTCGGTTCGAATCCCGGTCGATCATTGAATTAATGCCAGGGGGGGTTGACTTAGCCTGTCATCCTTCCGAGGTCGGCAAATTGAGTACCAGTTCACTGGTAATTCCCTGTGTGTCGCAAGAGGCGACTAACAGGATTGGCGGCAGGAAGAGCATCCGGCCATAAAACATTGCTTCAAAAAGGGGAGCATGGTGCCTAAAAAGGCCAACCCCTGATCTGCTGGGAAAAATGGCCTCGAAAGGTGGTGGTTCATTGCGCGGCATTGCAAGGGTGGGGCGCCGAGCCGCCGTGTAGCACAAAGAGCGGTATTGGGAGGGAGATGTGTCCAATAATTGATTGATTAATTGCATAATTAAAATCAATAAATAACGATCTTAAAATAATTTCTTAATCAATTGGCTAATGGCATACCTCAACCACCAGTGTGTTCATCCAAAGCTGTAACTTTTCGGAAATTAATTAAATAAGTCATTAATTAGCAAAATTAATCAATAAATAATTAATCGATTAATTGATGAATCAATCAATCAAAAATACTCTTTACAGCCAAATCGCTTGGTCACTGTCATGTCTGAATATCAGGTTCCAAGCTCAGAAGATGCCTGAGATATTTCCCAGATGAGAAAGAAAATAAATAAGTGATCAATAATGAAATAAATAAATAATAATGGTAAAATAATTAAATTATTACTCAATTGGCTCATAGATTACCGAAACAACCACAGTATTCGTCCGAACCTGAAACTTAAAAAAAAAAAAAAATTTAGTCATTAATCGAATAATTTAATAAATAATCGAATAATTGATTAATCAATAAATCAAAAATAACATTTACAGCCAAATCACTTGGTCACTGTCATGTCCAAATATCAGTTTCCCAGCTCAAAAGGTGCGTGAGATATTGCCCAGATGAGAAACAACAACAACAACAACAAGAACAGGCATTTTAAGGCCATTTTCCCTGCTAGAGCGGGGGTTAGCCTCACGGGCCCATGGCAATCTTCTCCATTTTGCCCTATTTTCTACATCTCCTATTGTTAACCCCCTTGCCCGCATTTATTCTTCCACCACCTTTAGCCAAGTCTTTCTCGGTCTTCCCCGTCCTCTACTTCCTTCTACATTCATTTTCATCATTCTTCTCAACCTGTCACTTTCATCCTTCCTCAACACATGACCAAACCATCTCAACCTGTTCCTCTTCACAGCATCAATCACAGGCTCTATTCCCATCATCTTTCGCAATTCATCATTTGTCTTCCTCTCTCTCAACGATACTCCGCACATGCGTCAAACCATTCGCATTTCCACTCTTTCCAGCCTTCGTTGCTGCTCTACGTTCATTACCCATGTCTCGCTTCCATAAATCAGAAAACTTCTCACACATGCAGCATACACCTTTCCCTTCAGCTTCAACGACACTCCCCTCCTCGTCAGCACGCCACTCAGTTCCTGAAACTTCTTCCATGCACATCTCACTCCAGCAACCGTTGCCGAGTCTGATCCACCTTCTCCATTCAGCATGCCCACATGAGAAAGGAAATAAATAAATGATTAATAATGAAATAAATAAATAATAATCATAAAATAAACAAAATAATTAATCAATTGGCTAATAGAATACATAAACCACAACCATTTTATCCGAATCTAACTTTTAAAAAATGTATTAATCAAGTCTTGATTATTATTATTATTATTTTGTGTACAACATTGAGGCTCGTGTAAGAGCTAACATTAATCACATAAAAACAAACTGACATATAAAACATATGATAAAGGGAGCGGGCGACAAGATGGGGAGAGAGAGGGAAGCACACAAGTACAACAGTGGAGAACAGGGACATCGGAGGATCTGTGGAAGGGAGAAGGCTTGGGGCGAGGGGACATGGGAAGAGGAGCGGGGGGCGGGGGTGGAAGAGGTAAAAAAATACACATGGACACTGCTCGGATTTCAAGGAAAGGAGTCGGTATTTCAAAAAAAGTGGATCTCGGGTGAATTAACAGGGGTAGAAAAAGGCCAGCTTGGAAATGTGGTTTTCCCAGGAAAGATCATGGCTGATAGTGAGACCCAAAAGCTTGAGTGACAGAACTTCTTTGAGAAGATTTTTCAGAACGTAGATGGGACTGTTGTCCAGTCGGTCTTTTCAGAGAGACAAAGTGAGAGTGTGAGATTTGTCAGGATTGAAGGACATGTTCTGTCTTTCACAGTCTGTGATTTTGTCCAGCTCTGCAGAGAGTGAGGAGGCTGCAGACTGCCGATCTGAGGGATGAGGTTATGGAGCGGCAGAGAGTGGAGTCATCAGCAAAGAGATAGAGAGGATTTTCCAGAGAGTCAGAGAGATCATTGATGAAGACCAGAAAAAGCACAGGGCCCAGAACACTGCCTTGGGGAACTGCAGCCTGAACAGGAAGGGGAGATGAGAGAAACCCATTCAGTGCCACACGTTTACTACGACCAGAGAGGAAGTCCGCAAGCCATGCGTGGAGATTTCCATGGATACCATAGGAGGAGAGTTTCGTGAGCAGAGCTGGGTGCCAGACCGTATTGAAGGCACGTTGTATGTCAAGGGAGACAGCACTGATAGCCTGTTTGGCATTGAGGATCTCCATCCATTGTTGAGACAGCAGAAGCAGCATGTCCAGAGTAGTGACCTGGTCTGAAACCAAATTGATGATCGGAGATCATGCCATTGGAGAAGAGAAAGGATTTGATATCCGAAGCAATGATGGATTCCATGACTTTGCTGATAATTGGTGGCAGGCTGATTGGTCTGTAGTTGCAAGGATCTGTTTTTGCACCTTTCTTGTGTAAAGCGGTAATGTTGGCTGATTTCCAAGCTGATGGCAGATGACCTTGAGCAAAAGAGAGGGCGAAGAGAACAGAGAGGGTGTGAAAGAGCGGCAGAGCAGGATTTTAGGACCCGTGGGCTGATGCCGTCTGGTCCAGTTGCAGAATTAGAGTCGAGGATTGACAGAAACTTGTCCACCTTGTCAGAAGAGAAGGACACAGAGTCCAGGAGCAGCTGGGTTCGACTGGGTACAGAGAGAGACGGGTTTAGGACACAAGATTTTGAGGCAAACACAGAGTTGAGGCATTCAGCTTTTTCATGTGCGGAGTCAGCCGTGTAGCCGTTTGAGGTAAGGGAGGGGATGGAGGGGGAACAAACACCAGAAACAGATTTGACCAGATGCCATGAGGATTTGGAAGCGGGAGATAGGTTTTAGAGTTCAGTCTTGAGAGTAGAGAGATGTTGTTTCCTGGCTCTCCTGAAGGTGGACACACACTTGTTCCGCGCTTTGTGAAAGGAAATGAGATTGCCTTCCATTTGATTTGCCTTCCAGGAGGCAAAGGCAAGTTGTTTCAGGGCAACTGCCTCACCACAAGATTCCGTGTACCATGGATGGGAGGAAGGGTATGACAACTGAAGACGAGATGGGATAAATCTGTGCATGAGAGAGAGCGATTTACTTTGGAAGAATTCCCAGGATGAGTTGATGTCAGAGGAGGTAGAGATGGGAGACCAGTCCAGACGATTTATGGCTGCTTGACGACCATGCTAGTTGGCCTGAGTGAAATGCCAGACTTGTCTACGCTAAGGAGGCTCTTTGAGAATGGCCAGAGAGATGTCCACTTTAACAAGCACATGATCAGAAGAACCGATTGGAGCAGAAGAAGAGCAGCAGACATTTGCAGGGAAGTTTGTCATAACCAAGTCTGGAAGAGAAGATGCTCCGTTGACTGAGATCCGGGTCGGGAAATTGACATATTGTGTCAGTCCCAGTTGGTCACAGAAGTCCTTTGCTGAGGAGCCGTGCCTGGTGAGAGAGGTACCCACACCCAGCCAGCTGGCATGATGACAGTTGAAATCACCACATATGAGGAATAGAGAGTTGAGATGAGCAGATAGAAGTTGGTCCATGTTATAAGACAGCGAGATGAGGATGGAGTCATCACCGTTTGGTGGATGCTACAACACACATACTAACAAAAGGTGGGAGCGAAGGGGAAGCCGTAGCCAGAGGTTCTCCTGGGGGTGAGGTGGAGAGATGGCAGTGCAGAGAGAGTGAGGAAGAGAGTTTTTGATCACGATAGCAACCCCACCTCCAGGACGAGGCTCAGGTCTATCATACCGGAGGAGGGAGGAACCAGGGATACATATTAAGGAATCAGAGACATCTTGAGGAGGAAAGTTTCTGTTAAGCAGATTAAGTCATGAATCGAATAATTAAATAATTTATCGATTTATTGATTAATCCATAAATCAAAAATACCCTTTACAGCCAAAACACTTGGGCATTGTCATGTCCAAATATCAGCTTCCCAGCTCAAAAGATGCCTTAGATAAGAAAACAAACAAACAAAAAAGAAAACAAGAAACCGGAGTGAAAACTGAGCACTCCCTTTCAGCGCGCGTCATTGTCGGGCCCCCTACGATGCCTGGAAATGACGTCATGCAGCGCCTGGAGATGTAATAGGAAAGGAACGGTGTACAACAAATGAAAGATGAACATTTCAGAACAGAATCCAAAGGACAAAGAAAAACAACCGAAAAAGTCGTGCCTGAAACGTAAAAATACCAACAATGGCCATTCCGAAAACAACCAGGTATTTTGGAAACTTTGTAAAAACTATGTGAAACAAACAAAAACTATGAAAAACAAATCAATACAAAATGGTGTTTGAAAGAAAATGGGAAAAAGAGGAATTCTTTGCTCTATTATGACATAAAATAATTTTTCAACAACATAAAACCGATCTCGAGTTGACAAGCTCACTCAGTTGCCCTTTGGGGTTACATACTGTCTTTGAACACACAACCAAAATGATAACACATGCACAAATGAGTTGGAATGATGCAACAAGATGCATGGCGTTCTTTGTTTTTTAACTCGAGAACCAAGAAGGATGCAATTAGCTGCAAATGATGCAGTAGGAATGGAAGATTACAGCAATGTCTTCCCTCTGATTTTAAATGTTAAATTAATCCAATATTTTCATGTACCCCCAGAGCAGACATGCATTCCTGTCATTTTCCTCGAAGGATAATTTTAAAACGTATACAGTGCATTCAGAAAGTATTCAGACCCCTTCACTTTTTTCACATTTTGTTATGTTCCAGCCTTATGCTGAAATCGTTTAAATTCATTTTTCCCTCATCAATCTACACTCCATACCCCATAATGACAAAGAGAAAACAGGATTTTCGAAAGTTTTGCAAATTTATTAAAAAGAAAAAACTGAAATATCACATTTACATAAGTATTCAGACCCTTTGCTTTGACACTTGAAATTTAGCTCAGGCCCCTCCCATTTCTCTTGATCATCTTTGACATGTTTCTACACCGCGGTTGGAGTCCACCTGTGGTAAATTCAATTGATTGGACATGATTTGGAAAGGCACACACCTGTCTATATAAAGTCTCACAGCTGACAATGCATATCAGAGCAAAAACCAAGCTATGAGGTCGAAGGAACTGCCTGCAGAGCTCAGAGACAGGATTGTGTCGAGGCACAGATCTGGGGAAGCCTACAAAAACATTTCTGCTGCATTGAAGGTTCCCAAGAGCACAGTGGCCTCCATAATTCTTAAATGGAAGAAATTTGGAACAACCAGGACTCTTCCTAGAGCTGGCCGCCTGTCCAAACTGAGCAATCGGGGGAGAAGGGCCTTGGTAAGAGAGGTGACCAAGAACCCGATGGTTACTCTGGCTGAGCTCCAGAGATCCTGTGTGGAGATGGGAGAAACTTCCAGAAGGACAACCATCACTGCAACACTCCACCGATCTGGGCTTTATGGCAGAGTGGCCAGACGGAAGCCAAACAGTTCAATCTTGGTTTCATCAGACCACAGAATCTTGTTTCTCACAGTCTGAGAGTCCTATAGGTGCTTTTTTGCAAACTCCAAGCGGGCTTTCATGTGTCTTTCACTGAGGAGAGGCTTATTGCCATGACACTGCTCTCGCACTTTAATACTATGTGGAGATCATAACTACCAAGTTTCATGAATTTCTGCACATCCGTTTAAATAGCCGGACGGTCGGACGGAGCCGGTTTTTTTCTTCCAAAAAGCATGGGGATAGAAATACCCTGTAGGAATCTTTCATTTGGATTATGTTCTAACACTGGCTTTTTTCATGCAACTATTTTTCAGATGAAAGCTTTTCAGATGAAAGCTTTCAGAGAAAGCTCTAGGCTTTTCAGATGAAATTTTTCAGAGTCCCTGGTGTTGGGCTAGCGGCTAGGGTGCCAGCTTAGGATCCAAGGATCCTGGGTTCGAATCCCGGTCGATCGCTGAATTAACGCCAGGGGGGTTGACTCAGCCTGTCATCCTTCCGAGGTCGGCAAATTGAGTACCAGTACACTGGTAATTCCCTGTTTATCGTAAAAAGGCGACAAACAGGGTTGGCGGCAGGAAGGGCATCCGGCCGTAAAACATTGCTTCAAAAAGGGGACCAAAAAACAACAACAACCACGGTCCCCGAAAAGGCCAACCCCCGCTTTGCGGGGAAAAATGGCCTCTAAAACGGTGGTTGGTGGTTATTTTTCAGATGAATCGAGAGAGTCGAGCAGATTATCTACTGCTTGATATCAATGAAAAATGAGTATAAACTAACATAAAAATGGATTCCGTTTGTTTAGTCGATGCACGCGGCTCACCCTGCACTTCATTAGACACGAAACATGGTCCATTTCGATCTATTTCAATGATTAAATTCAGCGGTGATAGAAAGCAGATCACAAGGTTTGCACTTTGTCATTTGCACCATTATTACAGGGCTTGTTCCTGGTTCCTGTCATAAATGTTGCTGGTCCAAACAATACTCGCCAGGTACTGAGCAGATCATTCACCTCGTCGAACAACAGGGGAGCGGCACTTCATTACATCGCTGCTTTTTCTTGTCTGCTTTCTTTTTAAACCTAAGTAGATTTTGAATGAAAATTATTTAATGTTTTATCGAGTCACTCCAGATCTTTTGTTTTGTTTTTCCAGAAACATGCGACATCCACAATTAAAGACAAGTGCGTGCTCACCTTTGTGGATGAAACCATTGTGTGATCGACTACGAAGATTGAAATGGAGGTTTGTGTACTTTGGACTTTGCAGAAGGTATGTCTCCTCCAAGCTAGTGCATAACCTGTGAAAGATTTGAATGTAATGTGAGTCGTGTATATATGTTGCTTCTGGGACACTCTCATTTTCCCATTGACTTACATGTTAATTTTTCCCCTCCCTCATTGCCCCTAAACACCTCTATTTCTCTCACCCTGTTCTTTACGAACCTTCTAACCTTTTGACATGTTATCCTTATTCATTAGACCACTTAAACAATGGTCCTTCTGTGTGAACCTGTGATCCTTCTGACCTTATGGACCTTTTAACCTTTTACTCTTAATATCATCTGGTGAATCATCTTTGACCCACTCAAACAACGACCCTACAAATATTTGTTTATGTGTGGGAAATAATTTAATTCTCCTACAACTCTCCTCACCGTCTAATACATTAACAAAAAATATGTTTGAGTTTGGTTCTTTCTCAAGATATTTTAACTGAGCTAAAATAAAATGATAAACCTCCCTCAATGTTATTGTCTGAGCGCCTCCAGTGCCGCCCACTTTTTGCTAAGCCCCGCCCACTTTTTGGTAAGCTCCGCCCACATTTTTTACTAGACCCGCCCACTTTTTACTAGGCTCCGCCCACTTTTACTAAGCCCCGCCCACTTCTGCTAAGCCCCACCCACTTTATAAACTCTTCAGCATTGTATCATTTCCAGGTAATACATTACATCATTTTCAGGGAATTTCCATCACATCATTTCAAGTTAAGACACGCCCAGGTTTGCCCAGGGAATTTCCACAGGAAATGACACACACCCAGCCCTTCTTATAAAAGGCACCGACCACACAGGCTTTTTCAAACACGCTTTCTGCTTCACTTGAGAATGGACTACTATGCCGAAATGGAATGGGATAACTTTGCTATTCCTTGGAGTCCTACTACCTGTGTAGAACTCAACCTTCAGATTGATGAACTGGACTCGAACCTCTTATCAATGGAGGTAAGTTTGTTTATTTATTTATTTATTTAATTATTTATTTATTTATTTAATCTTTTTTTACATTTTTTTTTTTTTTTAGATGAGACTCGTGTAAGAGTTAACAAAGTTTATTTTAATATTCATAGAGCTTGATTTATACAAATAAAAATATTGTATTAAATTAATACATTGTTATTTTCTTCAACAGGAAATTGTATCTGAGATACGAAATGAAAATTCTGCTTTTAACACAACTTGGGATGAAGTTATTTTTTTGTTTGAAGACTTTTTGAACAACCAAGACCCCCAGAACGAGTTCTACCTTGATGATCCAGCCAAAGAGTTGTACCTTGTAGATCCACAAAATCCTGAAAAAGAGTTTTACCATGATGATACTTGTTGTGAGTTATCAAAACAAAACCCACTGAACAAGTTCTACCTTGATGAGTCAGAATACAAGTCATACATTGGAGACCCACAAATTTCTGAAAATTGGGGAACGGGAATTCTCCCTGATGGTCCGCAGTTATACTATGTGAGACACATCATAGAAACCCTAAAAAATTGGGAAACGGGAATTCTCCCTGATGGTCCGCAGTTATACTATGTGAGACACATCATAGAAACCCTAAAAAATTGGGCAAGGAGAGTTCTCCCTGATGGTCCGCAGTTATACTATGTGAGACACATCATAGAAACCCTAAAAAATTGGGAAAGGGAAGTTTTCCCTGATGGTCCGCAGTTATACTATGTGAGACTTATCACGGAAACCCCCAATATTTCTGAAAATTGTGGTTCTACCTTGGAGACTTGGAAAGATGGTTATATTTTTGGAGACTCGGAATGGGGGTTTTGTTTTGATGACTCGGAATGTGATACCTATCTTGGAGGCTCAACAGGAATGTGGTTATACCTTGGGAACTTGGAAAGTTGGTTTTATTTTGGAGACTCTACCTGTGGGGTCCATCTTGGAGACTCTTTGCATTCTAAAGCAATGAACAATGTTCTTTGTTTAATGACGCTTGATTTAAGCAATATCAAGAAAGTTCGAGGAAGAAAATGCTGGAAAATTCTTTCTTCCCATTTCTACTTCTTCAAACTTGAAAGCCTTGAAAGACAGAATTGGAAGAAGAGGAGGAAAAAAAAATGAAATACGTATTTAAAAAAGAAGAAAAAAAAAAGATTATGTTAGGGTTAGGGTGGGATTTTGAATGTGAGGGTTAGGGATGGGGTTGGGTTAGGGATGGGGTTGGGTTAGGGATGGGGTTGGGTTAGGGTGGGATTTTGAATGTGAGGGTTAGGGTTGGGCTTGGGTTAGGGATGGGGTTGGGTTAGGGATGGGATTTTGAATGTGAGGGTTAGGGATGGGTTGGGTTAGGGATGGGGTTGGGGATGGGGTTGGGTTAGGGATGGGGTTGGGTTAGGGATGGGGTTGGGTTAGGGATGGGGTTGGGTTAGGGATGGGGCTGGGTTAGGGATGGGGTTGGGTTAGGGATGGGTTTGGGTTAGGGATGGGTTTGGGTTAGGGATGGGGTTGGGTTAGGGTTTGTATATTATTATGACTCACTCACACATACACACACACACAAAAGTTAAGCCCCAACTGAAAAGTTGTGGGATTCTGTGTTTGGGGTTCACAGATTTAAAAACTTATCCCCATTATACACACACAAAAGTTAAGCCCCAACTAAAAAGTTGTGGGATTCTGTGTTTGGGGTTCACAGATTTTAAAACGTATCCCCATTATACACACACAAAAGTTAAGCCCCAACTAAAAAGTTGTGGGATTCTGTGTTTGGGGTTCACAGATTTAAAAACGTATCCCCATTACATTTTATTTATTTATTTATTATTTTCAAGGGTATTAACTGCTTACTTGTGTTTTTTGTAATTCTTGCGAGTAAAATGAACCCAAGATTTCTTCTCCATTTAAATCATATAATTTGTAGGTCCAAGGGACTGTATCCATTACATCAACTAGGGCGTGCCCGTACGTGGGTGCAAAAAAACATGCGTGCAAACAACAACAACAAAAAAAAACTTTGAAACCACGTGGCAGTAACGACCACAGAACCCCCCCCCCCCTCTATTTACATGAAATGGTTTGGTCCATTCGCAAAGCCAAAGCGAATGGCTTGCGAGTACGGTAGAACCCCCCCCCCCCCTCTATTTACATGAAATGGTTTGGTCCATTCGCAAAGCCAAAGCGAACGGCTTGCGAGTACGGTGACCATACCTTGGGAACCACTTGTCCGATTAATTTCAAACCTTGAAAAGGCACATCCTCGGGTCCCCAGCAATATACCTGGCAAGTTTCAAGTATATCGGACCCGTGGTTGTCGAGAAACAGCGGTCACAGACAAACACACACAGACACACACACATACACACAGAGATTACTGGAATTATAGATAGATGATTTTAAATAATTCACGAGTCCATTTTTGTGTATAACCTTTCTCAAAATGACTTTTCCATTTGTATATTCTTACAATATCACCAACTTTAAACTTGGGCTTTCTCAAATTAATCTCCTTTTCATATTCTAATTTTGTAAATGTTTCCGATGGTTTTGATTTTGTTGATGAATGAACTGTATTATTGTAATTATCTGCAATATCCTGAATTAAATACACCCATTTTTGAGAACCGAGTTGTGTGAATTTTTTATATAGTCTCTCTTTCAAAGTGCGATTAAAACGCTCAATAACAACTGCTTTTCCTTCATTAAAGGTGCTGTATAATTTAATACCCTCCCCTTTAAGAAATTTCATAAATATTTTGTTATAGAACTCTGTTCCCTCATCGGTCCATAACTTTTTTGGTTTCCTTTTATCCCTATCAAATATTAGCTTAAAGGCTAACATTAAAGTATTACCTCTCTTGTTTTTCAACGGAACAACCCAGGCAAATCTACTCCTCAAATCAATAACGGTTAAAGCATACCTGTATCCCCTGTCATTATTCAATTAAATTAAATCAGCGGACCATATGTGGTCGGTGTATTTAGAATAAACTTTCCTTCTTTTAAACTTTGTGATTATAGGTTTGTGTAATTCATTAGCCAAAAGCTCCTCAGTCTTGATGACATCATTGGAGTCTAATAGTTTTTTGAGGGTGAATAACCAAGACCAAGTTTCAATTTGACACTTATCATTTTTTTAACAATAAACCTATCAACTTTCTCTCTCAATGTAGGATTTTGTATCAAAGACAAATTATATAACATTTCTCTGTCTGCTTCATGTTTTTCATCCAATGTAGCGGTTTTCCCTTAAGCAATATCATGCTTCATACACACTTCATCAACCCTATTTATAGGTTTAGACCAAGATTTAGGATTGTCAGCCTCATCTAATCTTTTATCTAGGTTTGTTCCAGGACCACAGAACGAATATCCAGGTAGATGTAATTCCCCTGGAATTCCAGTTGTTGTAAATTTACTTCCTGAGAGAAACTTTTGTATGTCTCCTCCTCTTTTAGGAGAGATGAATTGGCACTTTTTAGAGCCACACACTTGACATATTCCTTTTTGATAAACTCTATTATTTTTAGCTTTAACATAAGAGATATTTTTAGATTTAGTTTTCTTTTTACATTTGAGACAATAACTCATATTTATTTATCAGAAAAATTCCGACAGAGGATCAAAACCTTTTTGGTTTTCAACATATACATTTCTATCTTAATTTTTAAAACATAAAGAATCCTAAGGAATGCCTTCACTCTCTCCTCCATTTATTTACAAATAAAACTAACTAAAGTCAATAACACCAACATCATCAACCACATAATCTTTTCCTTCTTCTTCTTCTTCACCACTTTCTCGTTTAAATCTCCTCCCTGAAAGTGAAGACATTGACGCCGTTATTCTTGAAAATAATATTTCCATTAGACTTTTCATTTCTTTATTTTCCTCCTCAGTGCGTTGAGTTTGATTTATTTGCTGTAATACCTTCAATCTTTTATTAATCTCACTGATTTCCATCTTTTTATATTTTTCCTCCCTCTCTCTTTGCTCCCTCTCCTCCTTCTCTCTTTTCTCCCTTTCCTCCCTCTCCTCCTTCTCTCTTTTCTCCCTTTCCTCCCTCTCTGTTTTTTCCCTTTCCTCCTTCTCCTTTTTCTCCCTCTCTTCCTTCTCTCTTTTCTCCCTTTCCTCCCTCTCCTTTTTCTCCCTCTCCTCCTTCTCCTTTTTCTCCCTCTCCTTTTTCTCCCTTTCCTCCTTCTCCTTTTTCTCCCTTTCATCCTTCTTCTTTTTCTCCCTTTCCTCCTTCTCCTCCTTCTCTCTTTCCTCCTTCTCTTCTTTAACTCCTTCCTCATCCCTTGCTACCCTTGAGCTTGAGCCCCAAAGAATATTATACATATACTCATCTGGATTTTGAGATATTCTTGTATCTATAATTATTTTTCTCATAATAGGATACCAATAAGATTTGTTGACGATTTCTAAAAGAGTTTTATATTTCATAACTTTGAGAAGTTCATTTTTATTTAATATTTCAAACAAGTCTCTATTTGTGGGTTTAACAATATCAGTATAAGGCCAGTTTTTAATGACAAAATTCCCATGTATATGCTCCAAATCATAAGGTATGTAATACCGAGCACCCTTTTCTTGTAGGTATCCTTGAATACAAAAATTATAATTCTCTTGTAGTCTTCTTCCTGCCATTTATGTATCAGAAATATATGTGAGATTAATATTATGACAGGTAATACCACCCCATCTTCCCACTACCAAATCGGTTTGTATTCCTCGGCTTTCTATCCTTATCTCATTACCTTCCTTCTTTGTCATGCGAACCATCGCTATACTATCATATATTTTTCTTTTCTTAAAATCAAGTATTTGTTGTTTACTAATTGTACTTCCACATAAATCCTTATCCTCACCAAGTGGATAATATTCTTCTTTACGAGACTGATTTAAATCATGTAGGGCTTCTATGTTTATTGAAAAAGACCAATTATACCCTAAATCAGGCATATCATACCCCCATTTATTAATTCGCATATTAACTATATGTCCTTCTTTATAAAATTCAATTGTAAGCAGGTAGTTAAATTCAATGAGGAAAGGTGTATGGTCAGTATAACCAGGTGTTGTGGTTGTAAATTTTATTTGTTTAACAAAACGTGCTGTTTTCTTTAAAAATATATATTGTGATAAATCACTAAATCTAAATAAGTCATTCGCATCTGTAGGGTTTGGATAATTGATTAATTTATAAGTATTCTTCATATTAATATTTTTACTTACACTATATTTTTGTCGTTCAGCCTGTGCCTTTGTATAATAATTTGATAAATCAATATCCTGAGAAGATTTTCCAAAGATAGAACCATCTTTTCCAACATAAGTCATTTATATTAGATTTAAAATGATATCATAAAAATTTTCATTATTGTTGAGTTGAAATAATACATATAAACATAATTGACCACAACATTTAGAATTAATTTCTTGAACTTGAAATGTTTGATAAACACCATTCTGTAAGAATTGTATTACTTCAACAGGTGGTGGCATACCATAACTATCAAAATAATATTTATCCTGACTATTATGAATACAAACCCAATGAGAACCATTCTGTGTCTAAATTCATAATAATGTTCTTTGTATTCTTATTTATATGTATTAATTTATCTCTCATACAAATAACCACATTATCAATTTTTTGTGTTTTACAATACTTAGCTAGTTCTATATTTGACGTTGTATTCTTTCCAAATTGTTTAAACCATTTATCCATTTATTTATGAGAAAGATACAATCCATTACCCCGTTTAGTTAGTTTAACACCCGCTTGAGCGATAGAGGAAAGCATATCTCCAACCAACAATCTAGCTTTATCAGGTAGACTTTCAAGTTTTTGAGCAAAATCTACAATTACACCACTTCCACTAATTTGTTTCTCCAACTCCTTGTTATGTCTTTCCAATTCTTTTTGAGCTTTTAGTTGTGCCTTCCTTTCGTTAGCAGTTTTTACCGCTGCTGAAATACCACCAGTCAATGCTCCCGCCGCACTTAAACCAGCAAATAAAGGAATTAGAAACGGGAGAAATCCTCCTCTTGACTCGTCTATTGAATATTTCTTTAACATAGGTTTCGTCATTTTAATTTTAAGTGATCCAACATCATTTAGTGTTTTTACTTGTGTGTGTGTGAGTAAAACATCAATTCTTACTGCTCCTTTTCTTTGAATTGTATTAACATTAATAATACAAGGCTTTTGATTTTGAATACAAGATGTTAATTTATTAAGATTGATTTGATTAACATATACCCCAACCATTTATTTATGAGAAAAAACCTATGTGATATTAATCATAACACCATTATCTGTATTAATCTGTAATTCTGTTTCCTCCAAAAGCAAACAATATGCATTGACCTCTTCACTCTCCCCTCTTTCAATGTATAGAGAAGTATCCACTCGATTAGACTTTATAGTTTCCTTTTGAGAACTCAGGTCAATTGCATAGATTGTATAAAGTTTTTGAAACGCAACCATATCCAAAATAGGATCATTATTACCGTTGCTTTCACACACCTTTTGGTAAGACTTGTAGGCTTCCGCATAATCATTTTTTTCCCAATCAATTTCCAATCTATCTCGCGGATAAAATGTGCCATCAAGAGAAACCAGAAGTTGTTTCACCTTAGCATTATCACTCAGCGCATTATTCTTATTAGTACCGTCCTCTCCATCTGGTTTTTAAAAAATGAGCCAGAGGTATCGTGGCTTTCCTTGAAGAACACCCAAATTCCAAGTGTCGGTAGTGTGTTCCAGTTTAACGTGTTGACATCTTCTTTTAAGGTATGATACATTTAGCGGTTTCTTTGAGTTAAGTCTTCTATTTAACATCTCTTCCGTTTTAAGATTAGGAGTATATTCACGGATATACCAACACAAATCATTAATAACAAATTTATTGTTGTCTCCAAAAGCATTTTCAACCCCAAAAAGCAACCTATTTACATTATCATTCCTTTGTAGTTGAAATCTAATTTTAAGACCATACAAAACTTTGTCATCATCACAAAATCCAAATATACCTTTCAGAGGTACTGCTACGGTAAAACTATTCTCTGGTTTTGTGTCATCATTATACATTGCCTTCCTTTGACTATAACCAGGGTCTGTGTTTGTACCCGTTGACATATCAGGAATAAAACCTTCAACAGCTCCCTTACCCATTCTATCACCAAACGAATATAGTGTAAATTTCATCATTTCAGATGTAGCAGAGACATAATCAACCGCTTCAACCTCTTGTGTTCCAATATACAGGCGAACACTATCAAACATTTTCCAGAAGAAATCATTTACGAGTGTAGCATTAGTATTATTCGCAGCCTTAGTGAATTTAAATGTACACAGCAAGAAACTATCAGCTATATTCAAGTAAGTTTGTTGATTATTTATTTCAAAACTTTTTGTTCCGTTTGAATTCCAGTCTGTTCCTGTTATAGCATTTACCTTAAAATAGTCTTCCTTTTTCGTGGAGTTTGAAATGATAATTGTATCATCCAAATCATAGATACTATCAATCGCTTCCATACTTGTATTTATATAGTATTAAAATCGTTGAAACCCTGACCCAAGTATTTTAATGATTTTTTGTCGTTCTTGTGAAGATAGTTGAGTTTTACCTTTTTTTATTTCTTTGATTGCTTGTAATTTATGAGACTCCTTTTGAGCATCTTTTATACTCTTTATAGCACCCGCAACGGAGCCCACGGCAGAAGCAGTTGAACCAATTAGGTCTTTATGTTTAAGGATGGTTGAACCAATACCCATTAGAGTATCAATTATCCCATCTCCTTTATTTCGAAATTGATGACCTACACCTCGTTGTCTCTTAGGTTTATAGTATCCTCTACCCACATACCTTGTATAGTATGGTGAAAGGTACATGCCCTCCCCTGTAATTATTTTATATTTTCCCAACTCGTGTTTTCTCACAATAACCATTATTTATTTATTGAAAAACTTCACGTAGGTGAATTCTGATGGATATAATTTCATCATTAAAGGATATCATACGATTATCTTGGTCGGTTATCCTAAAATTTACTCTGTATATGGTTTTTCCTGACACAGGTAAATAGACAAGATTTTTTGGTTCCATATTAAATTTATAACCAATCGGGGTTGAGTATGCACTGAATGAAAATATTGTATTTGTTCTTATTCCATCGTTATAAGCACCATCAATCAAATCACAATGAATTAATACTGAATTTATACCGGAGGATATTTGGATAACATTATCACTGTAAAACGTCCCGTTATTTTCAATCTTTTTTGAAGAGAAACCCAATAGCTCTCTAAACGAATTTTCAATCGTGAAATCAACTTTATAATTATTTTTAAGTTTAATAGTTGATTTTGAAGTGTGTTTTTGAATATCTATTACAATATTTTTTGGTTCATCACCTTTTTCTTTCATAAGGCGAGAGACTTCTGAAGATATTTGAGAAATCTCGTAAGCTCCAGGTGAAACGGTTATAGTTTTATATCCACTTCCTGGATTATAACTAAACTTGTTGTTTTTCTCTGTGATATTAAACAAGGTTTTATAAGTTTCCATCGACAATAAAGATGCCTCATATGAGGTAAGGGGGTCAAGTTGTAGTGGGTAAGGGAATGAAGCTGTGTAATCGCTCGTTGTGAAATTAAAACTAAGAATTGTGCTTCTCATCTTATTTAATATCTAATAAAATATCTTTGTATTGACATTTATTAATTATTTTCAGATTCATCAACTGATCTAAAATGGCTGAGGATTCATTAAAACAATTGTTGTTTCCAGCCTTCTTACTACCTAACAACAATAATAGCCTATTAACTAATTGTGATGGGTCATTTGGAAGAAAACTAACACCCGAACCAAGCTTACTTAAAGCATCAATAATATGTTTCTCCTTCTCATTCTTCTTACTTTTACCAGCAACAGAAACTCCATAATCAAGTGCATTTAGCAACTCAATATATACCCTATCTTCCTCTCTTTCCATATCAAGTGGTTCCTCAAAATATTTTGAACCGCTGAATCCGGGGTTTGTTAGAAGAAACATTAATCTTGGAGTTAATTTAACATTTGGTTGAGTAGAACTCAAGAACATCAATTCATCATTAAATATCAATACCTTTTCTTTCACAAGATGGAACACTGCTGGTTCTTCTGTTGGAATGAGACCTGCTCTGGTTTTTGAATCTGCCAAATATTCATTGTTTTGAAGAGCTTCCACTACATAATTAGGGGGTTGATTTACCTCCTCAAGTTTCTGAAATAATTCTTCATCATTATATTCTAATTTTCCAAGTTCTTGTTTTGTTATCTGACTAAAATCTTTGAGCATTTGAAGTTTTTTCGGAGTAAATTCTACCGTGGGAACTGTTGGGTGTTGAGTTTTTAAAAGCGGTTTAAAAAATTTCTCTTGTTTTCTTTCAAAGGCTTCTTCACCAGTTAGTTTCTGTCTCCGTTTCTTCTTTATCTCTTCCTGTTGCTTTACAACTTTTGAAACCAACTCTTGATGTTCTTTAAACTTTCTTGCTCTTTCTTCGGTATTCATTTTCTGTATTTATTTATTGAAAAATATCATTTAATGAATTGTAAAGGTCAATGGGAAAATTTTCCTTTTCTTTGTCATTATAGTAAATGTGTTGAAATAAATCCTTTTCTTTAAATATTTCATCAAATTCTTTATTGGTATTAATACGAGTTGTTATTTCTTCTTCACTAATACTTGTATCTCTGCTTTTCATACGTTTGCGTTGAGTCTCCTCATCGATATCAAAACCGAATGATAAAATCTTAACTCCATCACCACACAATTGTTTAATAATTTGTCTCATTCCTTCAGGATTAGTTTCTAAAATCCCAAGACCATTAGATTTTACTTTATTTAACTCACTCTTACAATGTGAATATTTTGTAGAACCAAGAGAGACCTCCTCAAATATTTGACCTTCGTTCCTCAATCGCATATGTTCCTCCATTGAAATGTAGTAATAATCTTTCCCTTCTACTTCTCCTGGTCGCTTTGCTCTGGTTGTAGTACTCACAAAACGAATCATAGGGTGTTTTTAAAAAAAACTTACAATCTTTTCATTTTTACTATTCAAGAGTTTAGATTTATGAAAGTTCTTTCCTGAAGCAGATTTACCCACAAGATTAATAATAATAGTTATCATTTATATATGTAATTATGTTTAAAATAAAAATACATCCTTTAATATCTCATCTTGTTTCACAACAGTATATTTATATTTTTCAATCGTGTGTTTCATATAATTTTCAAATTCTTTTTTACTACATAACGTAGAGCAATTATCTCTCCAAAAATTATTTACATCTATTGAATTTAACTTAAATAAAATAAAAGTATTGGCATTGTTTCTTATTGAGCGTCGAGGGAGTTGAAAATATGATTGACTAAGATATATACAATTACAAGAAGAATGTCTCCCTCTTGTATAGTAGCTATCCATTACTGTTTGGTTTCTCTCATTAACACAATCATCAAAGATGACGAGGTTCTTTTTTGATTTATCTAAATCTTGAGGTGAAGGTATATCATCCGTATTATCACTGAGAATACAAGTTATGGGTTTTGGTTTCGATTTTGATTTCTGTGTATCACAAAATAATTGTATTATATCTTCAATATTATAATCATTTAGTTTGTTTTGAAGTTTAAATAAACCGATAATGTCTTCCTTTTTAAGACCTGCATTAAAACTCTGTGAGAGTAGTTGATACTCGGGTTGAAAACTAGACTTTGTAAAAATTATTAAATTATCATAATCTAAAAAATTAGGACCAAGGAGCATCTTTAAAAGCAAACAGGTTTTTCCACATCCGCTTGAACCAACTATTAGACATCTCAATGAATTTGGAATGTTTTTATGGTTATTAAATTTTATCTTATTTTCCCAAACGGGTAAAAAATCATTCATTTATATATTTGGAAAACAAGTCATCTAACTTTTTTTGAGCTATTTTAGAAACTCTATATTTTATCCTGAGTTCGGGTTTAATTTCAAAATAATTCATTATTTTATTTATATAGTATCTTGTATTAACATTTCCATTAAAATTATTTTGAATAATAAATATCATTAAACCCTTATACATTTCCTCAATACAAATAGTCTCTTCCCTTGAAAGAAATGGTGTATTATCATCACAATACTTAACATTCATCTCTCTTATTAATCTTGTAAAGTAATTCATTTTTGGTTCTAATTTAAAAGAGTTATATATATTTTTATATTTTTTATTATCATTAATTAAAATTAAATCACAGAAAATACATTGTTTATATGTTCCCTCATTATTAAGCCCTATTCTATCACAAGCCGGACAATTCTCTAATTTATCATATGGAGAGTCTGGAAATTCTAAATATCCTTCAGAACTTATCATATTTATATGGTAAATTTTTACTTAAACTAAACGCAAGTTTATTCATTAATAAATACAATGTTTCAAAGCACAAAAGACAAATTTCAATCAATCTCTACTTCGGTGAAAGATATAGAAAAATATGTCAAAGATGTTAAATTGAACAAAGATAAATATGGAAATTTTTGGGTAAAACCAGTTATGGAAAATAACATGAGCCCCTCTATTTCATTTAAAGGAAGAGCTCTAACTATACCTGGAAAGACATCCATTAAAGTAAATCTAACAAAAGTTTCTCCTCTACTCCTGGCAATTTATTCAAAGCTTGAAAAAGTGATTGACCACGATACTTTGAAAAAGAATGATAAGACCATCAACAATACTCGTGGAGAAATTTGTATTTACTTTAATAATCCAAAGGGTGTAGATCTAAGTAAAATGAATGATGTTAATATTTCTGGTGAAATGTCATTTCGTTCTATGATAGTTAGAGATTATTTAAAGATAACTTTTGATATTAAAAATATAGAGATTGAATCCGTTAATGAAAGAAAGTATATTGGTATAGATGGAAAGGTTTTTTCTGCTAATTAAATATGAGTCATTACAGCAGTGAAGATTTTACTATTTCATTGAACTCGGACGATAGTGATGATAGTATTTCATTGAACTCGGACGATGGTGATGATAGTATTTCATTGAACACAGATGATAGTTATGATACTAATAGTTTGTGCTCAAATGATAGTTATGAGAGTAGCTTTATTGATGACTCTGAGTATGATTCTGAGTATTCATGTGATAGTTATGACTTAGATGATTCTGAGTGAAAAAGTGTTTTAGTTTAAGCACAGCGATATATATAAAACGGAGCTGTAAAGCTCAAAAGTGTTTTATTTTAAGCACAGCGATATATATAAAACGGAGCTGTAAAGCTCAAAAGTGTTTTATTTTAAGCACAGTGATATATATAAAACACCACGTTTTCTCACGCTATAAATATGGTTTATTGTGATACTTGCGAGAAGGAAGTAAAATATTATAAACAACATATTCTCACCGCAAAACATACATACAACATTCTTAACAAACTTTCCCCTCTTCCACCTAAAACAAAACATTGTAAGGTCTGTAAAACAACCATCCTCAAGAAGGGGTTTAAAGCCCATCTTAAAACTAACAAACACTTGTCAAAATTGTTTACTATTAAAAACTCTGATGGTGCATTCAAAGGACATATTAAAATAAGTCTTTAACTTCAAACCTCCTGAACCAGAGTCTATAGTTGATGCTGTAGAAATAGTTAAACCTGCTGTTCAAACGTTGATTGAAAAAACACTAAAAGAAATGAAACCACTTAAATTTTATATGGGAGTAAAATTAGAAATGACAAAGGACGAAGGAGTTATAGATACACCATACATGAGAACTGAGCCACACTTTATATCTTCATATCAAGATTTTAAAACATCAGGAGTCTATGATGAACTTATTAAACAAGAGCAAGATGTGGATAATTCAATCGTAGGAAGTGGATTCAATATAGGAAAAATTATTTACATAGACATTCATATTCTTAAATCAGATCCTCTCAAAGCTTCTTCTTACATTGATTTACTCAGTGTTATCAAAAATAGAAAAGCAGTTATCAATATCAAAAATAAAGACAATAAATGTTTTCTCTGGTCTATTCTAGCACACTTACATCCTCCACATTTTCATGATGAAAGAGTATCTCATTATAAAAAATATGAGAATACATTAAATACGAAAGATCTAAAGTTTCCGATGACTTTAAATGATATTCCTAAATTTGAAAAGTTGAATAATTTATCAGTAAATGTTTATGGTCTAACAGAAACAAACAACATTCAGGTTTTAAAGCTTTCTGACAATTGTAAACAAACTCATATTAATCTTCTATATTTTAATTCAGATGAAAATTCACATTATACATACATCAAAGATATTACAAAATTAATAAAACCACAAGTATGTAAAAGAACAAATAAAATATATATTTGTATGCGTTGTCTTAACTTCTTCCATACACAAGAAAGATTAGATAAACATTCAAATTATTGTGGTGAACATAAATCAACGGTAATCAACATGCCTAAAAAAGACTCAAAGATCACATTCAAAGATGAAAAGAAAACAATAAAACATCCATTTGTTATATATGCTGATTTTGAAAGTATTTGAAAGAAAGTATTTGAAAGATGGGGAAGATTTGGAGGGGAGGGGCAAGGGGGGAGATTTGAAAGGGATGGGTGATGGGGAAGATTTGGAGGGGAGGGGCAAGGGGGAATATTTGAAAGAGATGGGTGATGGGGAAGATTTGGAGGGGAGGGGCAAGGGGGTAGATTTGGAGGGGAGGGATGATGGGGAAGTTTTGGAGGGGAGGGGTGATGGGAAGTTTTGGAGGGAAGGGGTGATGGGGAAGATTTGGAGGGGAGGGTGAGATTGGATTTTGAAAAGTATACGATTAATGGGAAACGAACATTTATTGCAAAATGAGTTTCTTGAGACCTTCATGTCAAAAATACGTTTGAGGACGCTGGAGGGGGAGGGGGGGGGTGGAGAGAAGGAGAGTTTAGGGAATGTATGAAAGAGGCACTGTAAGAGATGGAATTTTTTTTGGAATGAATCGATTTGGTGAGTAAGTCGAAAGCATCCTTTTATAGAAGAAGAAGAAAAAGGTGTTATAATATACGACAGAATACAGTTCTTCAGGGGAAAGCTTAAACATTTTTAACAACGTGATCACGTGATCACGAACAATGTGGTCGAAGAACGAACGAACAAATAAGAACAACGAATAAACGAATTAGAGCAGAGAAGGAAAAAAAAAAAAATTCTGAGTTGAGATTTTAAACAAGGAAGTATGGGGTGAAAGACTGGGACAAAAAACAGGGAACGAAAGTAATTGCAGTGCAATCGTCGAACCGCTGAGAGAAAAACAAGGCCCCAAGGTTGGACACGGAAACCTACTAGGCCTCAGAATAAGCGACACGAATTAACCGACGATTTTGTATGCAGGTACGAAAAATCAACACCGAAAATCTTACCAAAGACACACCACAAGTACACACACCGAAAGACAGATACAGCCACGACAAAAACACAACTGTGAAAAAAATACTTAACTTTGAAAGCGTGAGGGCATGGACAGCCTCGAAAGAAACGTGACCCTCCAATCTTGCGCATGATTGTTCTTTCTTTCCTACTCACCACATGCTTTACCACTTGCCATCACCTTCATCTTTCCGATACTCACCTTCAGACCTTTTGCCTCCACACATTCCTTCCACTTGTTCATCTTCTCTTTCAGTCCATCCATACTTTCTGCAATCAACACCAGATCATCTGCAGACAACAACTCCCACGGAAAACCCTCCTTTACGTTCCGAGCCAGCACCTCCATCACAGCTACAAATAGTAGTGGACTTAGTACCGACCCCTGATGCACTCCCACCTTCACCTTAAACTCACCACTGTTACCGTCCTTCGTCTTTACAGCTGTGCGCACTCTTTTGTACATTGCCATCACTACTCTGATCAACCATTCCTCCATGCCCAACTTCCTCAATGCCCATGTCACTACTTCACGTGGAACCCTGTCGAATGCTTTCTCCAGATCAACAAACCCAAGAAACAACTTCTTCCTCCTCTCCATGTACTTCTCCTGCACCTGCCTCACAATAAAAAGCGCGTCTGTCGTTCCTCTTCCTGGCATAAATCCAAACTGCATTTCGTCAATCTTCACTTTCTTCCTTATCCTCATCTTCAACACCCTTTCCAAAACCTTCATTCCATGCTCCAATAACTTTATCGCTCGATACGAGCCACAGTCCAGAGGGTCACCTTTCCTCTTGTTTCGAGGGACGAGGGTACTCAGTTCCCAATCCACTGGAATGCGGCCTTCTTTCACCACCAGATTACAGATCTCTGTCATTCTGTTCACTTTCCAACTTCCTCCTGCCTTCAACATATCTCCCACAACTCCCGTCAGCCCTCCCGCTTTTCTACCCTTCATTGCTTTTATCGCTTCCTCAACTTCCTTTTCAGTTATCTTCTCTGCCGGTCCTAAAACTAGGTTACTCTCTATGTTGCCATCCCTTTCATTCTCTGTATTCAACAGCATTTCCATATATCTCTTCCATCTTCCTTTAATTCCATCTGGGTCCACAACGATTTGTCCCACTTCATCCTTCAAGCAACTCACCCCCATCACATCAAACCTCTCTTTCGCTATCTGCTTTGCAATCCTGAATACCGCTCTCTGACCCTCTTCCGAATCCAAGCGTTCTCCGAACATTTTCCAACATGCCTCCTGCGCCTTTGCTACCTCTTTCTTTACAGCCTTCTTGGCTGCCTTATAACTTTCATGCTCTGCTTTTTCTGCCCCCATACCCTTCGCCTTCTGCCACTCCTTGAACTTCTTCCTCTTCTCGTCAATCCTCTTTCCAACTTCATCATCCCACCACCATGTTTCCGAGTGCCTCAGTGGTCCTTCTGTCCATTCACATACCTCACCAACGGCTCCCAACAGACTATCTATCATTGACATCCAACCACTTTCAAGCTCAACCACATCATCCTCTACCATTCTCAGCCTCTCTTTTAATGCCTCCCTTACTGTCACCTCTTTCAACCTCCACACCTTCATTCTCGGTTGGTACTTCACCCACCGAGCTCTCCTCGCACCTTTCACCCTTATGTCGCAGACAACAAAGTGGTGCTGTGAAACAGCCTCCTCCCCCGGGATCACCTTTGTTTCCCGGAGGTGCCCCCGATCTCGCCTCCGCACCATCAGGTCGTCAACGGTTGTCGCGGACCCACCTAACGTGTAAATAACAAGTTTATTATACCTCAGAAAACGAACTCCACGTCGGGCATCAGACGTTTCCTCATCATAAATGGAGTGATTTCCACCCTTGCTTCGATCGGGTTCCCCACCTTGAATTTTGACGAGAGGGAGTGGGGTCCCCCACGGGGTACTTCGGGCTGTACCCTTCCCATATGTAATTGTAATTGTCATGGTTCCATTTTTGAGGCAATGTTTTTTGGCCGGATGCCCTTCCTGACGCCAACCCTTTTAGTCGCCTCTTACGACACGCAGGGATACAGTGTACCTATTGTAAACCGGGGTACACATCGGGTTAGGTAAAAATGTGATACTTGAGAGCAGCTGAATGGATTTAAATCAAAGTTGGTACAAGTATGTATTATGTTGCAATAATATTGGTACCAGTTCACTGGTAATTCCCTGTTTGTCGTTAAAGGCGGCAAAAAGGGTTGGCGTCAGGAAGGGCATCCGGCCGTAAAACATTGCTTGAAATAGGGGACGGAAAAACAACAACAACCACGGTTCCCGAAAAAGGCCAACCCCTGCTTTGCGGGGAAAAATGGCCTCTAAAGGTGTTTTTTTTTTTTTTGTTTTATAATATTGGTGGAGGCACATCAGTCGATGCCATGACGTCATGACGTCGAAGAGTGTCGTTCTAGTTGTCATTAGCATTAATAAGATAAGCGTGGGACGCGTTCCTAACGTCGACACTTCCCGTATTCTATTTCACTTTTTACCGGTGATATTCCTCTTATTTATGATTAATGACAACTGTATTGAAGTACACAAACGTACAGTTGTTCTATGTACGATTTTGCAATTTCCCAATTTTGTACTTTGCGATGTATTATGACGTTTCTGTCAGTCTTGGCAGTTGTGAAAACGTTCGAGAATATAAGATATGGTTTGTAAAGTGATGTAAGTGTGAGTTGAGGCGACGCAAGACTGGTAGTGGTGTAATTACGTCACGACGTAATTGGTGGTATTGATATATTAATTTATTATACCAATTATTTCCTCCTTTTTAGTTCCCATGAGATATCTTCCCGTCGTTGATGTGAGCTGCCCAGCCTGGGTTTGAATCCCAACCCAGCTATGAATTGTCATTCCGGTGTTACATAGGCCGTGTGATTCATCAATGTGTGTGCCGTCTCTCGGATGGACGTTAAACTGGTCATCCTTATGCCGGCATTAGTTGGTGGACATTAAAGATCCCACGGTGTCCTTCTCAAAGAGGAGGCAACCTATCGCTGGCACCATGAACACATTTCAAATTCCTGCCCTAGCTTCCTGAGCCGGAGTGGTGACGTGACCAGCATTGTGGCCAAGTATCTGCTCTGACGAGGCCATGGAACATGAATACGATGATGATGAAGATGATGATAATTATCGAGTTGATGTGAAATAATCATTTAAACATGGCTTTATTATTTCTGTTTTGTTTCAGAAGCACTGTTGTGAAGCTCTGTTTGTGCCTTTGTTTTCAGTTCGGGAAGTGGGAGGTTATCTCCAAAATTGGAGAAGGAAGTTCTGGATTTGTTTACAAAGCAAAGAATGTCAACTCAGCAGAAGAGGTACGAGCATGTGGTGTACGAGCTCTGTCTTCATTTCACTTTTTAACTCAACTGGACTATGTCCAGCTGAGTTTTTGTTGACACCCAGTGTCCGTCGTCCGTCTGTCTGTCTGTCTGTCTGTCAACAATTCGACGTCTACACTCTAAAAGTCACAAATATTGATTGGATTTGATGAAACTTGTTATGCAGCATCTCTAAGACATAAACTAGTTTGGGATTGCATTTGGGCGTTGCACGCCCAAAAATGGGCGTGGCAGGGCGGCCATATTGAAAAATCAATTTTTGTCAATCTGGTACTTCCTAATGTAGCTAGAAGGCTGAAACTTGGTGTGCAGACAGTATGTAACAAACCTCAACACATATATTACGGGTATATATACCGGTGACGTCATAGGTCACGTGACATGGCGGCCATATTGGATTTGATGAAAACATTAAAAATGCATCTCGGCCTTCATTTTACGATCGATTGAGTTGAAACTTTGACCATGTATAGTATGGCACTTGATTGGATGCATATCATAGCGATGACATCATAGGTCATGTGACCTGGTGGCCATATCGGTGGCCATATTCTAACCATATTGAGATAGACCCGTTGAGTTCAGGTTCCCTGGAACCTCCAGTTGGGAGATGGAACAGCACACGGGAGAGCGAGATAGAACACAGAACAGAACATGGTGGAAAACACAGATGGCAGTGTGGAGGGACATGACGGAGAGACACATGGAAGAAGGAAGGATGAGACCTCAGGGATCGGGAATTCTCCTGCATCTGAATGTGTCTTCTCTCTTTCTGATGAGATGAACGATGCTTTTTATTTTGACTTGCAGGCCTCACATCACTCCTGTAGAACATTACATCGTAGATGTGATTACAATGAACAAATAATGTGTAATCTGTGACAGATGATGGTTGTGTGTCAGAAATCTCACCAAACATAAAAGTTGAGGGGGCTTCTTCATTCCTGCCATTGCTTTTTATTTTATTTTTTCCCCCAAAAAATTAACACTTTGCTGCCCATCACTCCCCCCCCCCCATCCTCTTCAGCTCCCTCATCCCTTGCACCTCAATGTTTTGTCCTTCTTCCAATTTCTACCACTCGACGAGATTTACTTGTGGTGTGTTGATGTAATCGTTTCCCTATTCCCTTTTTATTCCCCGTCTATGTGAAGTTGTTCCTTTCTCTCATTTAGCTCCTTCGTTGACTTCAGTATAAACAGAAATAATAATTGTACATCACGACACATCAACATCATTTGTTCGACTCATTTTCCTGCATTGTAGCTGAGATGTTATAAAACGATCTCTTGTCCCCTCTTTCAGGTTGCTTTGAAGAAGGCGAGATCTTTGGGAGGTTCAATACAAGTAAGTTTGTGTTTATGTGGAGATGGTGGTGTTTGAACTGCTGAAGTAAGAACACAGTTTCACCCCTGAACTGTCCTGGTAGAACTTTTGTCTGTGATACATCTTCGTCTCTTGGCTCCTGAGGCTGTGCGTCTCTGTGTGGGAGTTACAATCATGTGGTTATTGCGATGGTGTGACTTTACCTTTATCCAGCTAATAGAAGCAATTTGTATAATTTTCTCTTTCTCTTTTCTCCTTCTTTTTTTTTTTTTTTTTTTTTTTCAGCTCTACCATGAAGCTTCGATAACCAAACATTAGTAAGTGTGGATTTCACTCAAACTTCTGTAATTTTATTAATAATATAATGACATAAATGCTTAGAATGGAATACACCTCTTTCTATTAACTTCATTGACTTCAAGAAGGAATTCGATCGTGTTCATAGAGGAAGCCTGTGGAAGATGCTAAGATCTTATGAAATTCCACAGAAGATGATCACTCCAATAAGCAAATTCTCTGATCACTTCTATGAACTCCACGTGCAAAATATTTATTTATATATAAATGGACTCACAGCTGTAATTGCCGTCAAAGGTGAACAAGTCCTGTTCTTATTTTTCTTGTGCTTTGGACCTGCCGATGGTTACGAAGGACTCGGATGACAAATTTGGTTGCAAGAAGCTATCTGTATCGATTTCAGATAAAATAAATGTGGATTTATCTTAAAAGATAAGATAAGTGTGGATAAGATAAGATAAGTTTAAAAGTTTAAATTAAAAGATAACTTTGTGGCGGACACAAAAGCCCACTGGCGTGGTGACATCATTCCACGCACCAAGTGGGCGGTGGCCACGCCCGAGGGGTAGGCGTGGCCTCATGATATACACCGGGCGACCAGCCCGGAGCATTTCAGTGTTACAGTGTAGTCTTACAATAAAGACGTTTATATGTTACCGCTTGTCCGCTTCCTCCTTGCTCACAAGCAGCGCGCGTAACGCCGCGCTTTACTGGTGACCCTCGACGTTGGATCTGCCGTAGCGATCCTTCCGAACACGACGCCATTGCAATGGCCAACGACAAGGCAATGGCGATTAAACTTCCCGAATTTTGGGAGGCCCAGGCCGAAGTCTGGTTCATTCAAGCTGAAGCCCAATTTCGGCTTCGGCGCCTCACCAACGACGACCTGCGCTACTGCCATGTCGTCGCCTCCCTCGGGCCCGGCACGGCCGCTCGAGTTGTGTCCGTCCTTCGCCACCCACCGGACGGCCACAAGTACGAGGCACTCAAGCGGCTACTCCTAGCCACGTTCGGCCTCTCGGACGACGCACGGGCCGACCGCCTCCTGGATCTCCCCGAGCTCGGTGAGACGCGCCCGTCGGTCCGAATGGACCATATGCTGTCACTGTTGGGCGACGAAGCCCCCGGTTCGCTATTCCGGGCGCTTTTCCGGCGCCAACTTCCAGCGCAGGTTCGCCTCGCGTTGGCCGGGACCGAGCTAACGGAACCCCGAGCATTGGCCGCCAAGGCGGACAGGTACTTCGCCGCTTCGGACACGCGGGCGAGCGTCGGCGTGGCCGTCACGGCCCTCGATGCTGATGTTCAGCAGCATGTTTCACAGCATCAGCTTCTACAGCGCGCTGATGTTCAGCAGCATGCTGATACGCACCTCGTGAACGCCGCCACGCCCCGCCCACCGCCGCGGCGAAAACCGCCACCGCGGGGAAACCCGCCAACTCCACCGGCCTGGCGGAGCCAGCCGCGCTCCTCCAGCTCCACCACCTGGTGCTGGTTCCATGCCAAGTTCGGCCACGAAGCTCGGCGGTGTCATCCGCCGTGCTCCTTCAACGGGTCGGGAAACGCCCGGGCCGGCGCTCAATAGTGGCGATGAGCGCCGGCCGTTCGAGCAGCCTGCTGTTCATAACGGACACCTTCTCCGGGCGCCGTTACCTGTGCGACACGGGAGCGCAGGTGAGTGTCATTCCCGCCGGCACGTCAGACAAGCACGCCGCGGGTGGGGGCCCCGCGCTGCTTGCCGCGAACGGGACGCCCATCCGTACGTACGGAAAACGCTGCCTCTCTCTGCGGTTTGGAGGGCAGGTTTTCCGATGGACGTTCGTCACCGCCGACGTGCCCATGGCACTGCTTGGCGCGGACTTCCTGTGCGCTAATGGGCTCCTGGTCGACGTCAAGCGCAGACGGCTTGTCCAGGCCGAGACGTTCAGCTCGCTCGCTTGTGCGTTGCCCAGCTCAACGAGCGGCTTGCCAAGCGGCTTGCCGAACGATTCGGTTCCGGCCACGTTGGTCTGTACGCTTCCGGCAGCGGACGCATTCACCCGCCTCCTCGCCGGCTTCCCGGCCCTCACGCGGCCCACCTTCTCGGCGGGGGCCGTCAAGCACGGGGTGGCCCATCACATCCCCATCGTCGGGCCACCGGTCTACGCCCGGGCACGCCGCCTCGAGCCGACGAAGCTGGCGGTGGCAAAAGCGGTGTTCACTACCCTGGAGCGACTCGGCATCGTTCGGCGCTCAGAGAGCGCTTGGGTGTCGCCGCTGCACATCGTGCCGAAGCCCGGCGGGGGATGGCGACCGTGCGGGGACTATCGCCGTCTCAATGACGCCACGACTCCCGACCGCTACCCCGTCCCCCACATTCAGGACTTTTCCGCCCGTTTGGCGGGCAGGTCCTTCTTCTCGAAGGTGGACCTCATACGCGGCTACCATCAGGTCCCCGTCAGGCCGGAGGACGTCCCGAAGACGGCGGTCATCACGCCATTCGGACTCTTCGAGTTCCTGCGCATGCCCTTCGGTCTGAAGAATGCGGCTCAGGCGTTCCAGCGACTGATGGACAGCGTCCTGCGCGACTTGGATTTTGTCTACGTCTACCTGGACGATATCCTCGTCGCCAGCGCGTCCCGCGAAGAGCACCTACGCCACCTCCGCACGCTCTTCGAACGCCTGGGCCAGCATGGCCTGATTGTGAACCCCGCAAAGTGCCGGTTCGGCGCCGCCACAATCGATTTTCTGGGGCACCGTGTCACCAGGCACGGAGCCGTCCCCCTGCCGGCCAAGGTGGAGGCAGTGAAGGGGTTTCCGCGCCCCCGCACGATCAGAGGGCTGCAGGAGTTCCTGGGCATGGTGAACTTTTACCATCGGTTCCTGCCCCGTATCGCCCAGCTCCTGCGCCCCCTGCACGAAGCTCTCCAAGGTAAGCCGGGCAAAGGCGATGTTACCTGGACCGAGCAGATGGACACGGCGTTCACGGGCGCGAAGCTCGCCTTGGCTAACGCCACCATGCTCGCGCACCCGGCGCCCGATGCACCGATCGCCCTCACCACCGATGCCTCGGACTACGCGGTGGGCGCGGTGCACGAGCAATGGGTGCGTGGAGCTTGGCAACCGCTGGCGTTCTTTAGCCGGCAGCTTCGCCCGCCCGAACGCCGTTACAGTACCTTCGACCGCGAGTTGCTCGGACTTCACTTGGCGGTCAGGCACTTCCGCCATCTGCTCGAGGGCCGGGCGTTCACTGCCTTCGTCGACCACAAGCCGCTGATCTTCGCGATGGGCAAGGTCACCGAGCCGTGGTCGGCCCGGCAGCAGCGTCACCTCTCGGCCGTGTCCGAGTACACGACGGACATCCAGCACGTCGCGGGGAAGGACAACCCGGTGGCGGATTGCCTTTCCCGGGCCGTCGCCCACGCAGTCCACCTCGGCATCGACTATGCCCGGATGGCAGCGGACCAGGCCGCTGACCCCGACGTCCAGGCCTTGCGGACCGCCGTCACGGGCCTCCGCGTCACCGAGGTGCCGTTCGACGGCGCGGGCGTGGCCCTCTTGTGCGACGTCTCCCTCGGGCGTCCTCGCCCCATCGTGCCCGCGGGCTGGCAGCGCCAGGTGTTTGACGCCATCCACGGCCTGTCCCACCCGGGCGCGAGGGCCTCCCAAAGGCTGATCGCCGACAAGTTCGTCTGGCATGGCCTCCGGAAGGCCGTCCGCGGCTGGGCCAGGACGTGCCTCGCGTGCCAGCGCGCCAAGGTGCACCGGCACACCCAGGCCCCGTTGGCCCCGTTAACGGTGCCGGAACGCCGGTTTGACCACGTCCACGTGGACCTGGTGGGACCTCTGCCCCCCTCGCGGGGTTTCACCTACGTCCTCACCATGGTGGACCGCACCACCCGGTGGCCGGAGGCCGTGCCCTTGGCGTCGACAACGGCGGCCGATGTCGCGCAGGCTTTCATCGCCACCTGGGTCGCCCGGTTCGGCGCCCCCTCAGACATCTCATCCGACCGCGGCCCCCAGTTCACCTCGGAGCTCTGGGGGGCGGTTGCGCAGGGGCTCGGGGTCCGGCTGCACCGAACCACGGCCTACCACCCCCAGGCTAACGGCCTGTGTGAGCGATTTCACCGCTCATTGAAGGCCGCGCTCCGGGCCACCCTCCGTGACGGCGGCTGGGTCGACAGGCTCCCCTGGGTCCTGCTGGGCCTCCGGACGGCGCCCAAGGAGGACCTGCGCGCATCCGCGGCGGAGTTGGTCTTCGGGCAACCGCTGCGGGTGCCGGGCGAGTTCCTCCCCGACTCCACAGCACCATGGTCCACGGCACCGCAGCGCTCCGCTCTGCAAGAGACCGCCCAGAGGTTCGCCCCGGTGCCAACGGCATGCCACGGGCACCCACCGACGCACGTCGCCCCGGAGCTTCGCACGGCGGAGTACGTCTTCGTCCGCCACGATGCCCATCGGACACCACTGTGGCCCCCGTACGACGGGCCTTTCCGCGTGCTGGAGACCGGGGCGAAGCACTTCACCCTGGACATCGGCGGTACTCCTGACCGCGTTTCGGTAGACCGCCTCAAGCCGGCCCACCTCGATGTGGACCATCCACCGCCAGTGGCCCGACCCCCACGTCGGGGCCGCCCCCCTGCGGGCGGACCCCCGGCACCGCCCAGCCCCGCCGCCACGCCGCCCCCCGGTCCTGCACCCATCCCAAGGGCAGCCAGGGGCATCCCACCTGGCATCCCTGCACCCCGGACGCCGCCGATCGCCAGGGGGCGCTTCGGCCGGGTCATTCGTCTGCCCCGCAAACTGGCCCTCCAGGTGCGCGGGAATTCTGGGGGGGCGCGTGTGGCGGACACAAAAGCCCACTGGCGTGGTGACATCATTCCACGCACCAAGTGGGCGGTGGCCACGCCCGAGGGGTAGGCGTGGCCTCATGATATACACCGGGCGACCAGCCGGAGCATTTCAGTGTTACAGTGTAGTCTTACAATAAAGACGTTTATATGTTACCGCTTGTCCGCTTCCTCCTTGCTCACAAGCAGCGCGCGTAACGCCGCGCTTTAAGTTTAAATTAAAATAAAAAAGTTTAAATTAAAATTAAAAGTTAAAGTAAAAGTTAAAATTCGTTTAAATAATAAATAAGTTTAAATTGGAATAAATTAAATAAATTAAATAATAATTTATTAAATTATAATTAAATAATAAATTAATAAATAATAAATAATTAATTAACAAGTACAAAAAGTTTTAGTTAAAACAAAAGCCGCGTCGATGTTACACAATGCCTAGATGCAGCTGTGCCTATAACGTCGATGTTATAGGCACAGGACATTCCTATTGATTCGATTACTTGATGTTATTTTTGTGCAAAGTGAAAATATATCTGGGCAATTTCCCGTGTGTGGCGACGAATTTTTAATATATCTCGGCATTTTCCCATCTGTTATTTCAGGCGGTGTATGACTGACCATGCCGCGATTAAAAAATATATATATCTCGGCAATTTCCCGTGTGTGGCGACACGTGAACGAAGCTATGCTCCTCTCTCCACATTATTGTGACGACGTATAAATTAAATATTTCATCGTAACGATTGTCATCAAATGGACGAATTTTTAATATATTTCGGCATTTTCCCGTCTGTTATTTCGGGCGATGTATGACTGACCATGCCGTGATTTAAACAAAATATATATATCTCGGCATTTTCCCGTCTGTTATTTCGGGCGGTGTATGACTGAGCATGCCGCGATTTAAACAAAATATATATATCTCGGCATTTTCCCGTCTGTTATTTCGGGCGGTGTATGACTGAGCATGCCACGATTTAAACAAAATATATATATCTCGGCATTTTCCCGTCTGTTATTTCGGGCGGTGTATGACTGAGCATGCCGCGATTTAAACAAAATATATATATATCTCGGCATTTTCCCGTCTGTTATTTCGGGCGGTGTATGACTGAGCATGCCGCGATTTAAACAAAATATATATATCTCGGCATTTTCCCATCTGTTATTTCGGGCAGTGTATGACTGACCATGCCACGATTAAAAAAAAAAAAAAATCTCAATGGACTTGAAGTTACAGGCCTTTGAGAATTCATTTCGTTCTATAAAGGGCAACTTTCATCGGATTTTCTTCCCGTTTTTTTTCAACCGAGTCTAAAACTATGTTAACGACTGTGAAAAATGAAATGATATATCGAATTTGATTTGAAATATAACTGTGTGAGAGAGGAAGACACCACGGGCCTACAAAACAGGCCTCAAAGCTATGCGAGTTAATAAAATGGTGGATATTTGTTTATATGAAGCCTCTCCCAAAATGGGTGGAGCTATGGTTCCCAGAATGGGTGGAGCTTCGAGGTTTTGTCTTCTCTGCAAGAACAACAAGAAGAAGAAGAAGAACAAGAATAATAAGAAGAACAACAACAACAACAGCAGAGGGCACACTATGAGCAGCGTCTGCGACGCGGCTATTAATTAATAAAAAATTAATTATTAATATTAATAATAATTAATTAATAATAATTAATAAATAATATTTTAAAATTAATATTAATTATTATTTTTTAATTAATTAATTAATTAATTAAAATTATTTTTTTAAATTAAATTATTTTTAATTAATATTAATTAATATGAATTAATATTAATAATAAATAATAATTAATAATTAATCATAATTAATAAATAATTAAAAATAATAATTAATAATTAATAATAATTAATAATAAATAAATAATTAAATTATAATTAAAAAATAAATAATTAAATAATAGATAAGTTTAAATTAAAAGATAAGTGTGGATTTATTTACTTATCTTCGGATTTATCTGGAACATCGCAATATCTGAAACAAGTGGAACATGTCTTTCAATCCTGACAAATCTCACACTCTTGCGATGTCTCTCCGAAAAGACCGACTGGACAACCCTCCCATCCACTTTCTGAATAATCCTCTCCAAGAAGTTCTGTCACTCAAGCTTTTGGGTCTCACTATCTGCCATGATCTTTCCTGGGAAAACCACATTTCAAATCTGGCCTCCAAAGCCAGTCGCCGACTGGGCATCCTCCATCGTGCGAAGTCCTTCCTTGGCACACCTGAGCTCCTCACCACATACAAGGTTTTCATCCGCAGCTCAATGGAGTACTGCTCTCCCCTCTGGGCTGGTACTCCTGCCTCACACTTAGCTCGTCTTCACGCTGTTGAAACCAAAGCGTTCAGAATCATTGGAATCTCCCGCGATGACGCTATCTCCGAGGGCCTTTCACTCACTCACCGCAGGCAGGTTGGTGGTCTTTCCGTCTTCTACCGACTCCTCTCCGGCCTTGCTCCCCCAGCTCTCTCTGTGCTCTGTCCCCCAAATATTCCGACAGGTCGCACAAGATCTGCCTGCAACCCTCTTGTGGTTAAACTGCCAAAATCAAGACTCTCTGCTTACCTTCACTCCTCTTTTCTCCCACCTCTGGAACAAACTCCCTCACTCTCTTCAATCCCACTCCTCCCTCCAGGTCTTTCAAACGGCTGTTCACCACCATCTCTTATCTTCCCCCATCCAAAACCTTGATCTTTTCTACCCCCGCTAATTTCACCCCAAATCCACTTTTTGAGGTGCCGACTTCTTTCCTGGAAGTCCTTGGTGTCCTTGCGTTTTATACCTATCCTGCCTCCCCCCAGGCCCTCTCCCTCCCACACATCTCCCGATGTCCCTGCTCTCAAATGTTGTGTTTGTGTGCTTCCTCCCCTTCTCTCTCCATCTTGTCGACCGCTCCCCTTTTTATATACTTTGTTTGCTTGTTTGCTTGATTTGTTTGTTTGATAAATGTTAGCTCTTTCACGAGACTCGACTCTGTATCCCCCCCCAAAAAAAAAAAAAAAAAAAATTTTTTTTAAAGATAAGATAAGATAAGTGTGGATAAGATAAGTGTGGATTTCAGAAAGTCAGATAAGATAAGTGTGGATTTCACTCAAACTTCACGAAGTTTGAGTATAATTTTATTAATATGATAATGACATAAATGCTTAGAATGGAATACACCTCTTTCTATCAACTTCATTGACTTCAAGAAGGAATTCGATCGTGTTCATAGAGGAAGCCTGTGGAAGATGCTAAGATCTTATGAAATTCCACAGAAGATGATCACTCCAATAAGCAAATTCTCTGATCACTTCTATGAACTCCACGTGCAAAATATTTATTTATATATAAATGGACTCACAGCTGTAATTGCCGTCAAAGGTGAACAAGTCCTGTTCTTTTTTTCTTGTGCTTTGGACCTGCCTATGGTTACGAAGGACTCGGATGACAAATTTGGTTGCAAGAAGCTATCTGTATCGATTTTCGAACCTCCGAACCAGAACATGCACACTCGTGCAGGTAAATTTGTTGTACTGTGCATTTCTTGGCACAAACGTCCCAGCGGAGGCATTTCATTAATTTTGCATCCTGCAAGTGCACGTGGGACCACTCGTTCCTCTCTGCAACATCCGCTGCACACCGTGGTGACATTAAAAATAGATTTTGATTCCAGGAAATTTCTGAAGCTGAAAAGGGATGGTTCTTCTTTATCATGTGAAGAAAAATAGAAAATTCCTTGCAATAAAATGATCACCATTAAAATTCCTGTCTCAGAGAGACTTGAATAACTAGTTTTAGAGAATAAATACACATTGAGATTGAAATGCAATTCTATTTCCTTCAAAGGACTCCAAACTTTACCTCAAATGCGAAGAAAGACAAGGTTTGTCTTTGAGGTTTGACAGGATGGTGTACAGGATTAATAGGAAGCACACTTCAGCTATTGAGTCTGTGTGCAGATCCTCATACTTCACTGATAGCAGGGTAATGGATGAAAGAGGACGCCGCTTGAAGGAATATTGAGCGAGAGAAGGGGGAAGAGGACACAGACCCTGAACAAGCTGAATAAGGATGGTTTTTAGCGAGGATGGGAATAGTTGTTGTTTCGTATCCAGCCTGTGGCTGTTGGTTGCATCATCTTCCAGAAGTGAGGATGTGCCGCTGATGCAGTGCCCCTGTTACCAGTAGGCCGGTACTCATTTCGCAACGACGGAAGGATAACAGGATGAGTCAACCCTACTGGTGGTATTTCACCGGCATGATGTGGGCTCAATTTCAACACCAGAAGATCTTCAGCCAATCACCTTGATCTTTTCATTGAACTTTTTCTGTCACAATATCTGTTTTATGTTCATTTTGCCTCTTCTTTCCAGGATCTTCTGTCCATCGTGGTGAAGATGACAAGGATGCTGTCAGCCACAACTTTCAGGGATCTTCTCTCCATCATGGTGAAGCTGATAAGGTTGCATTCAGCTGCAAATTTCAGGGATCTTCTCTCTGTCATGGTCAAAATCAACTTTATTGCCAAGTACATTGAATGTACAACGAATTCCACTTGGTGAATGTGCTGTCCGCTTACAGTCGATGAGTGGGGGAGAGAAACAGGTGGGAGAGACGGATGAGTGGGACAGAGAGAGACAGGTGGAGAACACTCATCTGTGATCTTTAAGGGTTATTTGGGGTGGAAAGGGTCTAAAGTGTGTAAAGAAGTGAAGGTGCAGTGAAGAAATTACCTTGGGTTCGTAAATAAATTAACTTTGGAGTGCAACACGACAATAATGGGCCAAATAACCTCTTCATCACCATCACGGTATAAAACCCATTTTCAGGTATATCGTGGTTAAAAATCTGACGGTAAAACTTTTTTTTTGTATACTGAATCGAGGCTCGTGAAAGAGCTAACATTTATTTCACAAACAAATCAACCAGACAAACAAAATATATAAAAAGAGGGAGCGGAAGACAAGATGGGGAGAGAAGGGGAAGCACACAAACATAACATTTGAGAGCAGGGAGATGTGTGGGAGGGAGAGGGCTTGGGGGGAGGAGGCGTGGGAAGGGGGGGGGGGGGTGGGAGAAGTATAAAACACAAGGACACCAAGGACTTCCGGGACAGAAGTTGGTATTTCAAAAAAGTGGATTTGGGGTGAAATTAGCGGGGGTAGAAAAGATCAAAGTTTTGGATGGGGGAAGATAAGAGATGGTGGTGATCAGCTGTTTTAAAGACCTGGAGGGTGGAGTGGGATTTAAGAGAGTGAGGCAGTTTGTTCCAGAGGCGGGAGAAAAGAGGAGTGAAGGTGAGCAGAGAGCCGAGATTTCGGCAGTTTAACCATAAGAGGGTTGCAGGCAGACCTTGTATGACCTGTAGGAATATTTGGGGGACAGAGCCCAGAGAGGGCTGGGGGGGGGGGGGAAGGGCAAGGCCAGAGAGGAGTCGGTAGAAGACGGAAAGACCACCAACCTGCCTGCGGTGAGTGAGTGAAAGGCCCTTGGAGTTAGCTTCATCGCGGGAGATTCCAATGATTCTGCACGCTTTGGTTTCAACAGCGTGAAGACGAGCTAGGTGTGAGGCAGGAGCACCAGCCCGGAGGGGAGAGCAGTATTCCATTGAGCTGCGGATGAAAGCCTTGTATGTGGTGAGGAGCTCAGGTGGGCCAAGGAAGGACTTCGCACGACGGAGAATGCCCAGTCGGCGACTGGCTTTGGAGGCCAGATTTGAAATGTGGTTTTCCCAGGAAAGATCATGGCAGATAGTGAGACCCAAAAGCTTGAGTGACAGAACTTCTTGGAGAGGATTATTCAGAAAGTGGATGGGAGGGTTTTCCAGTCGGTCTTTTCGGAGAGGCATCGTAAGAGTGTGAGATTTGTCAGGATTGAAAGACATGTTCCACTTGTTTGCCCACTCTGATTTTGTCCAGGTCTGCAGAGAGTGAGGAGGCTGCAGACTGCCGATCTGAGGGATGAGGAATGGAGCGACAGAGAGTAGAGTCATCAGCAAAGAGATAGATAGGATTTTCAAGAGAGTCAGAGAGATCATTGATACAACAACAACAACATGCATTTTAAGGCCATTTTCCCTGCTAGAGCGGGGGTTAGCCTTGCGGTCCCGATGACAATCTTCTCCATTTTGCCCTATTTTCTGTATCTCTCCTTGTTAACCCCTTTGCCCACATTTCTTCTTCCACCATCTTTAGCCAAGTCTTTCTCGGTCTTCCCTGTCCTCTACTTCCTTCTACATTCATTTCCATCACTCTTCTCAACCAGTCACTTTCATCCTTCCTCAACACATGACCAAACCATCTCAACCTGTTTCCCTTCACAGCATCAATCACAGGCTCTATTCCCATCATCTTTCGCAATTCATCATTTGTCTTCCTCTCTCTCAACGATACTCCACACATCCAACGAACCATTCGCATTTCCACCCTTTCCAGCCTTCATTGCTGCTCTACATTCATGACCCATGTCTCGCTCCCATAAATCATAACACTTCTCACACATGCAGCATACACCTTTCCCTTCAGCTTCAATGACACTCCCCTCCTCATCAGCACGCCACTCAGTTCCCGAAACGTCTTCCATGCACATCTCACTCTTGCAACCATTGCCAAGTCTGATCCACCTTCTCCATTCAGCATGTCTCCGAGGTAGCAAAATCTTTTCACACCTTCCAGCTTCACGCCGTCTCCAAGATCCAACTCAACATTTCCTCCATCTGCAGCTCCCTCTGTGTACACCTTACATTTGAATGTAGCTGCCACACTGGTTAATGACCCTCTCAGACCACTACATTTTTGATGAACCCACTCAGCGCACATTGTACATTGAAGGGAGTTCACTCCGACACCCTTCCTGCACACAGCACATGGCCACTTCCCAGTTCTTTCCACCTCACCACATGCTTTACCACTTGCCATCACCTTCGTCTTTCCTATATTCAACTTCAGACCTTTTGTTTCCATACATTCCTTCCACTTGTTCAGCTTTTCCTTCAGTCCATCCATACTTTCCGCAATCAACACCAGATCATCCGCAATCAACACCAGATCATCTGCATACAACAACTCCCATGGTAAACCCTCCTTTACGTTCTGAGCCAGCACCTCCATCACAGCTACAAATAGTAGTGGACTTAGTACCGACCCCTGATGCACTCCCGCCTTCACCTCAAACTCACCACTGTTACCGTCATTTGTCCTTGCAGCTGTGCGCGCTCTTTTGTACATTGCCATCACTACTCTGATCAACCATTCCTCCACTTCTAACTTCCTCAATGCCTAAGTCAATACTTAGCGTGGAACCCTATCGAATGCTTTCTCCAGATCAACAAACCCAAGAAACAACTTCTTCCTCTTCTCCATGTACTTCTCCTGCAACTGCCTCACAATAAAGAGCACGTCTGTCGTTCCTCTTCCTGGCATGAATCCAAACTGCATTTCGTCGATCTTCACCTTCTTCCTTATCCTCCTCTGCAACACCCTTTCCAATACCTCCATTCCATGCTCCAATAACTTTATCGCCCGGTATGAGCCACACTCCAGAGGGTCACCTTTCCCCTTGTATAGAGGGACGAGGGTACTCAGTTCCCAATCCACTGGAATGTGGCCTTATTTCACCACCAGATTACAGATCTCTGTCATTCTCTTCACACACCAACTTCCTGCTGCATTCAACATATCTCCCACAACTCCCGGCGGCCCTCCCGCTTTCCTACTCTTCATTGCTTTTATCGCTTCCTCAACTTCCTTCTCAGTTATCTTCTCTGCCGGTCCTAAAACTGGGTTACTCTCTATGTTGCTATCCCATTCATTCTCTGTATTCAACAGCATTTCCATATATCTCTTCCATCTTCCTTTAATTCCATCTGCATCCACAACGATTTGTCCCACTTCATCCTTCAAGCAACTCACCCCCATCACATCACACCTCTCTTTCGCTATCTGCTTTGCAATCCTGAATATCGCTCTCTGACCCTCTTCAGAATCCAAGCGTTCTCCTAACATTTTCCTACATGCCTCCTGCGCCTTTGCTAACTCTTTCTTTGCAGCCTTCTTGGCTGCCTTATAACTTTCATGCTCTGCTTTTTCTGCTCCCGTACCCTTCGCCTTCTGCCACTCCTTGAACTTCTTCCTCTTCTCGTCAATCCTCTTTCCAACTTCATCATCCCACCACCATGTTTCCGAGTGCCTCGGTGGTCCTTTTGTCCATCCACATACCTCACCAACGGCTCCCAACAGACTATCTTTCATTGACATCCAACCACGTTCAAGCTCTACCACATCATCCTCTACCCTACTCAGCCTCTCTTTTAATTCCTCCCTTACTGTCACCTCTTTCAACCTCCACACCTTCATTCTCAGTTGGTACTTCACCCGCCGAGCTCTCCTCGCACCTTTCACCCTTATGTCGCAGACAACCAAGTGGTGCTGTGAAACAGCCTCCTCTCCCAGGATCACCTTTGTCTTCCTGGAGGTGCCCCCTATCTCGCCTACGCACCATCAGGTCGTCAACGGTTGTCGTCGACCCACCTGACGTGTATGTAACAAGCTTATTATCCCCTTTCTGGAACTGAGTATTACAAATCAACAAATCAGCTCCATCAGCAAACGCCAAAATCCTTTCACCTTCCCCATTTCTCACACCATATCCGTAACCCCCATGAACTCCCTCAAAACCGTCCATACTCCTTCCCACATGTCCATTTAGGTCTCCTCCTACCACAATAACTTCCTCATCTTTCACGTTTTCCATCAGCTTCTCTATCGCACACCAGAACCTGTCCTTCTCTTCATTGCTCCTACCAACCTGCGGAGCAGATCCCGAGATGACGTTCACCAAGAGCTTTCCAATCATCATTTTCACCATCATCAACCTTTCACTCACTCTAGTCACACTCACCACACTGTTTACAAACGCCTCAGAAAACAGGACACCAACACCATTCACGCCCTTCCGAGCACCCTTGCCACACAAACTTGTATTTCTGTCCCTGCCAACCCTTCACCATTCTCACACCACTTCCCTTCCATCTCGTCTCTTGTACACAACATATGTCCACTCTTCTTCTGATCAATACTTCCACCATTTCTCCTGACCTCCCTGTCATTGTCCCTACATTCCATGTCCCAAACCTCAGAAACCGATCTCCACTTCCGGCTGTACCCTGCCCATATGTAGTTGTAATTGTCATGGTTCTCTTTTTGAGGCAATGTTTTCATGGCCGGATGCCCTTCCTGACGCCAACCCTCTTTGTCGCCTCTTACGACATGCAGGGATACGGTGCACCTATTCTAACCAGGGTACACACCGGGAAGAGAGATCATTGATCTGCAGATCCACTGCAGCCATCAAGAGAGATAATTGATGAAGACCAGAAAAAGCACAGGGCCCAGAACACTGCCTTGGGGAACTCCAGCCTGAACAGGAAGAGGAGATGAGAGAAACCCATTCAGGGCCACACGTTGACTACGACTAGAGAGGAAGTCCGCCAACCATGTGTGGACATTTCCATGGATACCAAAGGAGGAGAGTTTGGTGAGCAGAGCGGGGTGCCAGACCGTACCGAACGCACGTGATATGTCAAGGGAGACAGCTCTAATTTCCTGTTTGGCATTGAGGACCTCCATCCATTGTTGAGAAAGCAGAAGCAGCATGTCCAGAGTAGAGTGACCAGGTCTGAAACCAAATTGATGATCAGAGATCAAGCCGTTGGAGAAGAGGAAAGATTTCATTTCCGAAGCAATGATGGATTCCATGACTTTGCTGATAATTGGGAGAAGGCTGATTGGTCTGAAGTTGCTAGGATCTATTTTTGCACCTTTTTTGTGCAAAGCGGTGATGTTGGCTGATTTCCAAGCAGATGGCAGATGACCTTGAACAAAAGAGAGGGTGAAGGGAACAGAGAGAGGGAGTGAAAGAGCAGAAGAACAGGATTTTAGGGCCCGTGGGCTGATGCAGTCAGGTCCAGTTGCAGAATCAGAGTCGAGGGTTGACAGAAACTTTTCCACCTTGTCAGGAGGAAAGGAGACAGAGTCCAGGAGCAGCTGGGTACGACTGGGTACGGTGGGTACAGAGAGGGATGGGTTTGGGACACAAGATTTAGAGGCAAACACAGAGTTGAGGCATTCATCTTTTTCACGTGCAGGGTAGCCGTTTGAGGTGAGGGAGGGGATGGAGGGGGAACAAACACCAGAAACAGATTTGACCAGATGCCACCAGGATTTGGAAGAGGGAGACAGATAAGAGAGTTCGGTCTTGAGAATGGAGAGATATTGTTTCCTGGCTCTCCTGAGGGTGGACACACACTTGTTTCAGGCTTTGTGAAAGGAAATGAGATTTCCTTCCGTTGGATTTGCTTTCCAGGAGACAAAAGCAAGTTGTTTCTGGGCAACAACCTCACCACAAGATTCCGTGTGCCATGGATGGGAGGAAGGGTATGACAACTGAAGACGAGATGGGATAAATCTGTGCATGAGAGAGAGCAATTTACTTTGGAAGAATTCCCAGGATGAATTGATGTCAGAGGCGGTAGGGATGGGAGACCAGTCCAGATGATTGATGGCTGCTTGAAGACTGTGCCAGTTGGCCTGAGTGAAATGCCAGACTCGTCGACGCTGAGGAGGCTCTCTGAGAATGGTCAGAAAGATGTCCACTTTAGCAAGCACATGATCAGATGAGCCGATTGGAGCAGAAGTAGCGCAGCAGACATTTTCAGGGAAGTTACTCATAACCAAGTCCAGCAGAGAAGATGCTCCGTTGACTGAGATCCGCGTCAGGAAATTGACAGATTGTGTCAGTCCCAGTGAGTCGCAGAAGTCCTTTGCTGAAGAGCCATGGCTGGTGAGAGAGGTACCCACACCCAGTCAACTGGCATGGTGACAATTGAAATCACCACATGTGAGGAAGAGAGAGTTGGGATGGGTAGATAAAAGTTGGTCCATATTATCAGACATCGAGATGTAGATGGAGTCATCACTGTTTGGTGGACGGCACAACACACATATGAACAAAAGGTGGGAGCAAAGGGGAATCCATAGCCAAAGGTATTCCTGGGGGTGAGGTGGAGAGAGGGCAGTGCAGGGCGAGTGAGGAAAAGGGTTTTTTTATAAAGATAGCAACCCCACCTCCAGGACGAGGCTCAGGTCTATCATACCAGAGGAGGGAGTAACCTGGGAGAGATACCAAGGAATCAGAGACATCATGAAGGAGGAAAGTTTCTGTGAAGCAGATCACGTCTGGTTTGTCAGAAGCAACCTGTATGGAGAGATCAGTCAAGTTAGAGCGAAGGCCCTGGATTTTTGAGGTCCATACCGTTAATGAAGAGGAAGGGGGAGCATCGGATACAGAACAGGGGGGGGGGAGGGGTAGGCTAAGATGTGGAAGAGGTAGGGAGAGCTGTTGAAGGTGTGTCAGAGATTTCAGAATAGTTTGGAGAAAGGGAAGAATGGGGTGGACAAAAGGTTTGATGGTGATTGGGTGAGGCACAGTGAGGTGTTATTTGAGGAGGGGGAAGAGCGAGGCAGAAGGTTGGGGGAGATGAAGTTGAAAGTTGGAAGGGGGAAGAAGCAGGGAGGACGCTTTGAGGAGGAGGGGTGAGAAGGGAGTCTAGGAGGGGAGGAGTGAGGGAGAGTCTCGGAGGGGAAGAGTGTGGGGGGAGTTTAGGAGGGAAGGGGCAAGGGGGGAGATTTGAAAGGGATGGGTGATGGGGAAGATTTGGAGGGGAGGGGCAAGGGGGAAGATTTGAAAGAGATGTGTGATGGGGAAGATTTGGAGGGGAGGGGCAAGTGGGTAGATTTAGAGGGGAGGGGTGATGGGGAAGTTTTGGAGGGGAGGGGTGATGGGGAAGTTTTGGAGGGAAGGGGTGATGGGGAAGATTTGGAGGGGAGGGGTCAGATTGGATTTTGAAAAGTGTACGATCAATGGGAAACGAACACTTATTGCAAAATGAGTTTCTTGAGACCTTCGAGTCAAAAATACGTTTGAGGATGCTGAAGGAGTGCAGGAGAGTTTGGGGAATGTAGAAAAGAGGAACTGTAAGAGATTGAATTTTTTTTTGGAATCAATAGATTTGCTGAGCAAGTCGAAAGCATCCTTTTATAGAAGAAGAAGAAAAAGGTGTTATAATATACGACAGAATACAGAACTTGAGGGGAAAGTTTAAACATTTTTAACAACGTGATCACGAGATCATGAACAACGTGGTCGAAGAACGAACGAACAAATAAGAACAACGAATAAACGAATAAGAGCAGAGAAGGAAATAATTTTTTTTTTTTTTTCCTGAGTTGAGATTTTAAACAATAGTGGGGCAACTTAGCATAACAATTGTGCATTTTGTGAGGAAAGCACCAAATTTGGCACACTAGTAGACTATCCTATTATGAACAGATTTAGATATTGGGCCATCTCAAATTCAGCCCCTGATGGCTGTGGCAGCCATTTTCCAAAATGACACCTTCAGCTTGTTCCGCCAAATTGCATCATCAATTGGCTTGGTCCTTTCCACCAGACATTCTCTGGTGAAAGCCTGGAACTGCTCTTGGCCAATCTTCTTCACATTCCTGACAGTCTCAACTGCAGCAGGACCTGCAATTTCCTTTGTGTCAAGGACAACCAGATCCATGCTCTCTTCCTCAAAGGGGTTGCCAAGCTCTTCTATGACGTTGACAAGGGCACGGACATCCTTGGCGAAAGAGGTCTGCACACTTGGTGTCTGGTCATGATGACGTGTGTCCTCTCGCCTCCCCCAGTGTTGATGGCCATCTTGGAACTCTTCTATGGCCCTGGCAACTTCTGGCCTGGCAATCATCCAACGCCCGCAGGGCACTTGGGTTGTCAGTGAGGCCGACTGCTCCACCATCTCCTTTGATGCAGGCGTTATTCTGTTCATGCGCCTGGTCGATTGGGATCGAAGAGAACACCTTCTTCGTCTTCTGTACAGTGAAGTTGCCAGCCCTGAATTATCTGGCTACATCTGGGTGCTTCATTGGGAGTGCAACCATGTCCCTCAGGTGAACAGGGACCCACCTGGCATAGTGTGTGTGGTCTAAGGCATGGAACCATGGGACCAGTTCCGTCAGGGCATCAAGGTACATCGTGAATGAAGCCTGCCGCAGAGAACACACGTAGACCAGTACCAACATCTCTAGTTCCAGCACAGTTGCCCAGTACTGAAAGTTGGGAATGTCTTCTCCTCTCTGGTGACACCAGTCTTCGAACTCAGGCAGGTCTTCTGCATCATCAGCATATGTCATACAGTGGCGTTCATACGCACGGTGTTGCAGGATGTGCAGTGCCGCTGCAGTGATTTGATCAGCTCTTCTTGTGCGGGTGACGTGGGCAGCTAGCAGGAAGGAGTCGGCCGTCCCTGGCGTTGCAATCTCAGCTTGCAAATCTGCAAAATCTGCAAATCTTGCAAAAATCAAATCTCTGAATCTGAGATGGCCCAATATCCAGATCTTTTCATAATATGATAGTCTACTAGTGTGCCAAAATTTGGTGCTTTCCTCACAAAATGCACAATTGTTATGCTATATTTAGCTTAGCTGCCGGACTACAAGGAAGTATGGGGTGAAAGCCTGGTACAAAAAACAGGGAACGAAAGTAATTGCAGCGCAATCGACGAACCGCTGAGAGAAAAACAAAGCCTCAAGGTTGGACACGGTAGCCTACTACTACTAGGCCTCAGAATACGCGACACGAATTAACCGACGATTTTGTATGCAGGTATGAAAAATTAACACCGAGAATCTTACTAAAGATACACTATAAGTATACACACCGAAAGATAGATACAGTTACGACAAAAACACAATTGTGAAAAAATTACTTAACTTTGAAAGCGTGAGCGCATGGACAGCTTCAAAGGAACGTGTCCTCTCAGGGTGGGGGGGGGGAGAAATACCCTTTTTGGTTGTGATTAACCTTGGGAGCTCAAAGCAGTACGATCACAAACAAAGCCCTCCCATGCCCCCCCCCCAAAGCCCTCGCCCTCTCTCAGATCTCTCGATGTCTCCATGTCTCTCGGTCCCTGCTCTCAAATGTTGTGTTTGTGTCCTTCCCCCTCTCTCCCCATCTTGTCTACCGCTCCCGATGTTATATGTTTTATGTGTCGGTTTGTCTTTCTGTGTGATTAATGTTCGCTCTTTCACGAGCCTCGATCTTGTATAGAAAAAAAAAAAAAAAAAAAAAAGGAAAACAACAACTCACCTTGTTGTGAGGATGAGTAGATCGTTGGAGGTTCATTCACCAACCTCAAGCCGATGATGCCTTTGTCACCCCTGTGTGAAGCGGGGCCATCGCCGTGAAATATAAAACACACAGGAATGGTGCAATGTGCTGAGGCGCGGCGGTGATGGTCATGGTTAACCCTCGTCCAGGCAAAGATCCCCGGAGGGTTAAACAGCACGGAGAAGTCTGCATGGCAGTTGTGTATGTTGCTCTGGTGGGGATGGTCACCTTATTGAGGATGGTCACCCTAAAGGTCGAGATCTAACCAGTGATATTTATTTTGAGGCCACTCTGGTTAGACCGTGGTGATTATTATCTGTTGTTCCTCCCCGTTTGTAAGCTTTAATTAGGGGCATTGTACTTTATTTTCCCAAAACGAAACCAAAAGAGTGTATTTTGAAGTGACGTCATAATTTTGTTGCACAATGTGGCAATTGAGTGGTCATTATTTGTAAATTATGCTGTGTTATTACGTTTATTGCAGTAGGTATTGTTACGTTTGTGGGGGTAGGGATGAAATACCTTAGGGAATTTAGAATTGTGTAGATTTAGCATGCTCCGAGTGTCGCGTAGAAGGATCTCGATGTACCTAAGTAGACCGACTGTCCGTGTAAGAGCGTTTGCATGTCACCATAAGGGGCGTGGCTTTGTGCTTATTAATTATAGAACTTAAAGATTAATTCCCCAGTGTGTAATTTTCTCCCTGTGATCTTCCCTCTGTATTTATAACAAATAAAAAGCCATGCCACAAACGTTCCATTCACAACCAATGCCGTCAGGACTAACAAAAACCCAGCACATTTGCCGATCGTGCCAGTAAACCCCGCCTCGTGCCGTCGACGTCATCCGAACATTCTTGAGAGATTAGACTATGACTCGTGATGGGGGGGGCCATGCCTCGACCTTTGTCATTGGCACCAAGAATGGTCGTGAGTCCATGCCCTGAAGGACGATTGGTTGGGGCGATTTGTCCGCACTGGCCGATTGGTCAAAAAGATGACGTCATTGTGACGCTCCGAGGAAAAGCAACAGGAGACGACATTTTCTCTCACTCTGGTCCTGGCGTGCGTGGCGAGTGGTCGCAACCTTGTCTCTCGCTCTCTCGTTCTGGTTCTTGGCTTGAGTGGGCGCTGTTGTCTCGCGTTCGTGGCCTGTTTGACTGTGAGGAGAAGGTGGGGCGACAGTTCATGGACTCTTAGTGCTTTGGACCGAGTGGTTTGTTGAAGGAGGAGCGTCCGCCCGAATTACCTCATGTACATGACTGACGCTGTTGTTACGTGGTCCCCTCGGTGACTACCTGGTCTCGGTGACCCCCGGACCGTGAGAGGAACTTCGCCAGAAAGTTGTATCACCTATGCGCTTTCGCCACGCAATCCATATGAATTCCACCCGAGAAAACTGAGTTTCAATGATATATTTCAAGGGTAATGATACCATACAATTTCAATGCTACAATCAAGGATATTTTCCCCGAGCAATCCACCATCAACAATTCACAATCCACAATCAATCCCCTAGATGATTAAGATGGCCATCTTATATATGTGTGTCCCCTTTTGTACTCACGACCCCCTTTTGGTCTCTGTCCCTCACAATGTCTCTGGGCCCCTCCTGACCAAGATGATGGTCGGCTTCGCCGCACTCGGGCGGTTGAACGAACCCCGGGTGGACGTGTTTCCACCGGGCAGGTATCGTACCGGGGACCACGGCTGCAGCCCCCTCGTGGCCACGCGAAGCGGGTACTGTAAAGCAAGCAAAAGCCACACGCCGCTTGCACCGCGTTTTAGGCCCCAACGTGCGACCCGTACGCGTCTTTGTAGACGGTGCCGCGAACGGTGCCAGACGCGGGGTCGGTGCACGGCCCCACGGCAACTTGACGTCTCCACCGGGTAGGTACACGTCCCGGTAACTCCTCTCGCCAGACGGGCTTGGGAACGCCGCTTTTCCACGCGGCGCAAGGTCGATCCCACTTTTCGTCGGAGCGGGGCGAGGAAGAAGAATCCTCGTCGCTTTTCTTCCTCGTGTTTTTTTTTCTTCCGTTTCCGGTCTGTTTTTCAGAAGGGCTCCTGACCCTCCAACCACAACAACCCTTAATCTACTACACATTGATAAGCAAAGACCTGAATGGTAATTCA
>NW_027618533.1:0-69982 GCF_964187855.1 Myxine glutinosa | reverse complement strand
CGCACTTGTGTTGGTGCAGGAAACCACTTTTGCACTTGTATTAGTGTGGAAAAAACACTTTTTGCACTTGTGTTAGTGTTGAAAAACCACTTTTCGCACTTGTGTTGGTGCAGGAAACCACTTTTGCACTTGTGTTAGTGTTGAAAAACCACTTTTCGCACTTGTGTTAGTGTTGAAAAACCACTTTTCGCACTTGTGTTAGTGTTGAATAACCACTTTTCGCACTTGTGTTGGTGCAGGAAACCACTTTTGCACTTGTATTAGTGTGGAACAAACACTTTTCGCACTTGTGTTAGTGTTGAAAAACCACTTTTCGCACTTGTGTTGGTGCAGGAAACCACTTTTCGCACTGTATTAGTGTGGAAAAACCACTTTTTGCACTTGTGATAGTGTTGAAAAACCACTTTTCGCACTTGTGTTAGTGTTGAAAAACCACTTTTCGCACTTGTGTTGGTGCAGGAAACCACTTTTCGCACTTGTGATAGTGTGGAAAACCACTTTTGCACTTGTATTAGTGTGGAAAAACCACTTTTCGCACTTGTGTTAGTGTTGAAAAACCACTTTTCGCACTTGTGTTGGTGCAGGAAACCACTTTTGCACTTGTATTAGTGTGGAAAAAACACTTTTTGCACTTGTGATAGTGTTGAAAAACCACTTTTCGCACTTGTGTTAGTGTTGAAAAACCACTTTTCGCACTTGTGTTAGTGTTGAAAAACCACTTTTCGCACTTGTGTTAGTGTTGAAAAACCACTTTTCGCACTTGTGATAGTGTTGAAAAACCACTTTTCGCACTTGTGTTAGTGTTGAAAAACTACTTTTCGCACTTGTGTTGGTGCAGGCAACCACTTTTTGCACTTGTGATAGTGTGGAAAAACCACTTTTGCACTTGTATTAGTGTGGAAAAACCACTTTTCGCACTTGTGTTAGTGTTGAAAAACCACTTTTCGCACGTGTGTTGGTGCAGGAAACCACTTTTGCACTTGTATTAGTGTGGAAAAACCACTTTTCGCTCTTGTGTTAGTGTTGAAAAACCACTTTTCGCACTTGTGTTAGTGTTGAAAAACCACTTTTCGCACTTGTGTTGGTGCAGGAAACCACTTTTGCACTTGTATTAGTGTGGAAAAAACACTTTTCGCACTTGTGTTATTGTTGAAAAACCACTTTTCGCACTTGTGTTAGTGTTGAAAAACCACTTTTCGCACTTGTGTTGGTGCAGGAAACCACTTTTGCACTTGTATTAGTGTGGAAAAACCACTTTTCACACTTTTGTTAGTGTTGAAAAACCACTTTTCGCACTTGTGTTAGTGTTGAAAAACCACTTTTCGCACCTGTGTTGGTGCAGGAAACCACTTTTGCACTTGTGTTAGTGTTGAAAAACCACTTTTCGCACTTGTGTTAGTGTTGAAAAACCACTTTTCGCACTTGTGTTAGTGTTGAAAAACCACTTTTCGCACTTGTGTTGGTGCAGGAAACCACTTTTGCACTTGTATTAGTGTGGAAAAAACACTTTTTGCACTTGTGATAGTGTTGAAAAACCACTTTTCGCACTTGTGTTAGTGTTGAATAACCACTTTTCGCACTTGTGTTGGTGCAGGAAACCACTTTTGCACTTGTATTAGTGTGGAAAAAACACTTTTTGCACTTGTGATAGTGTGGAAAAAACACTTTTTGCACTTGTGATAGTGTTGAAAAACCACTTTTCGCACTTGTGTTGGTGCAGGAAACCACTTTTCGCACTTGTGATAGTGTGGAAAAACCACTTTTGCACTTGTATTAGTGTAGCAAAAACCACTTTTCGCACTTGTGTTAGTGTTGAAAAACCACTTTTCGCGCTTGTGTTGGTGCAGGAAACCACTTTTGCACTGGTATTAGTGTGGAAAAAACACTTTTCGCACTTGTGTTAATGTTGAAAAACCACTTTTCGCACTTGTGTTAGTGTTGAAAAACCACTTTTCGCACTTGTGATAGTGTTGAAAAACCACTTTTCGCACTTGTGTTAGTGTTGAAAAACCACTTTTCGCACTTGTGTTGGTGCAGGAAACCACTTTTCGCACTTGTGATAGTGTGGAAATACCACTTTTGCACTTGTATTAGTGTGGAAAAACCACTTTTCGCACTTGTGTTAGTGTTGAAAAACCACTTTTCGCACTTGTGTTGGTGCAGGACACCACTTTTGCACTTGTATTAGTGTGGAAAAACCACTTTTCGCACTTGTGTTAGTGTTGAAAAACCACTTTTCGCACTTGTGTTAGTGTTGAAAAACCACTTTTCGCACTTGTGTTGGTGCAGGAAACCACTTTTGCACTTGTATTAGTGTGGAAAAAACACTTTTCGCACTTGTGTTATTGTTGAAAAACCACCTTTCGCACTTGTGTTAGTGTTGAAAAACCACTTTTCGCACTTGTGTTGGTGCAGGAAACCACTTTTGCACTTGTATTAGTGTGGAAAAAACACTTTTTGCACTTGTGTTAGTGTTGAAAAACCACGTTTCGCACTTGTGTTGGTGCAGGAAACCACTTTTGCACTTGTGTTAGTGTTGAAAAACCACTTTTCGCACTTGTGTTAGTGTTGAAAAACCACTTTTCGCACTTGTGTTAGTGTTGAATAACCACTTTTCGCACTTGTGTTGGTGCAGGAAACCACTTTTGCACTTGTATTAGTGTGGAACAAACACTTTTTGCACTTGTGATAGTGTTGAAAAACCACTTTTCGCACTTGTGTTAGTGTTGAAAAACCACTTTTCGCACTTGTGTTGGTGCAGGAAACCACTTTTCGCACTTGTATTAGTGTGGAAAAACCACTTTTTGCACTTGTGATAGTGTTGAAAAACCACTTTTCGCACTTGTGTTAGTGTTGAAAAACCACTTTTCGCACTTGTGTTGGTGCAGGAAACCACTTTTCGCACTTGTGATAGTGTGGAAAACCACTTTTGCACTTGTATTAGTGTGGAAAAACCACTTTTCGCACTTGTGTTAGTGTTGAAAAACCACTTTTCGCACTTGTGTTGGTGCAGGAAACCACTTTTGCACTTGTATTAGTGTGGAAAAAACACTTTTTGCACTTGTGATAGTGTTGAAAAACCACTTTTCGCACTTGTGTTAGTGTTGAAAAACCACTTTTCGCACTTGTGTTAGTGTTGAAAAACCACTTTTCGCACTTGTGTTAGTGTTGAAAAACCACTTTTCGCACTTGTGATAGTGTTGAAAAACCACTTTTCGCACTTGTGTTAGTGTTGAAAAACTACTTTTCGCACTTGTGTTGGTGCAGGCAACCACTTTTTGCACTTGTGATAGTGTGGAAAAACCACTTTTGCACTTGTATTAGTGTGGAAAAACCACTTTTCGCACTTGTGTTAGTGTTGAAAAACCACTTTTCGCACGTGTGTTGGTGCAGGAAACCACTTTTGCACTTGTATTAGTGTGGAAAAACCACTTTTCGCTCTTGTGTTAGTGTTGAAAAACCACTTTTCGCACTTGTGTTAGTGTTGAAAAACCACTTTTCGCACTTGTGTTGGTGCAGGAAACCACTTTTGCACTTGTATTAGTGTGGAAAAAACACTTTTCGCACTTGTGTTATTGTTGAAAAACCACTTTTCGCACTTGTGTTAGTGTTGAAAAACCACTTTTCGCACTTGTGTTGGTGCAGGAAACCACTTTTGCACTTGTATTAGTGTGGAAAAACCACTTTTCGCACTTTTGTTAGTGTTGAAAAACCACTTTTCGCACTTGTGTTAGTGTTGAAAAACCACTTTTCGCACCTGTGTTGGTGCAGGAAACCACTTTTGCACTTGTGTTAGTGTTGAAAAACCACTTTTCGCACTTGTGTTAGTGTTGAAAAACCACTTTTCGCACTTGTGTTAGTGTTGAAAAACCACTTTTCGCACTTGTGTTGGTGCAGGAAACCACTTTTGCACTTGTATTAGTGTGGAAAAAACACTTTTTGCACTTGTGATAGTGTTGAAAAACCACTTTTCGCACTTGTGTTAGTGTTGAAAAACCATTTTTCGCACTTGTGTTGGTGCAGGAAACCACTTTTGCACTTGTGTTAGTGTTGAAAAACCACTTTTCGCACTTGTGTTAGTGTTGAAAAACCACTTTTCGCACTTGTATTAGTGTTGAATAACCACTTTTCGCACTTGTGTTGGTGCAGGAAACCACTTTTGCACTTGTATTAGTGTGGAAAAAACACTTTTTGCACTTGTGATAGTGTTGAAAAACCACTTTTCGCACTTGTGTTAGTGTTGAAAAACCACTTTTCGCACTTGTGTTAGTGTTGAAAAACCACTTTTTGCACTTGTGATAGTGTTGAAAAACCACTTTTCGCACTTGTGTTAGTGTTGAAAAACCACTTTTCGCACTTGTGTTGGTGCAGGAAACCACTTTTGCACCTGTATTAGTGTTGAAAAACCACTTTTTGCACTTGTGATAGTGTTGAAAAACCACTTTTCGCACTTGTGTTAGTGTTGAAAAAACACTTTTCGCACTTGTGTTAGTGTTGAAAAACCACTTTTCGCACTTGTGTTAGTGTTGAAAAACCACTTTTCGCACATGTGTTGGTGCAGGAAACCACTTTTGCACTTGTGATAGTGTTGAAAAACCACTTTTCGCACTTGTGTTAGTGTTGAAAAACCACTTTTCGCACTTGTGTTGGTGCAGGAAACCACTTTTGCACTTGTATTAGTGTGGAAAAAACACTTTTTGCACTTGTGATAGTGTTGAAAAACCACTTTTCGCACTTGTGTTAGTGTTGAAAAACCACTTTTCGCACTTGTGTTGGTGCAGGAAACCACTTTTCGCACTTGTATTAGTGTGGAAAAACCACTTTTTGCACTTGTGATAGTGTTGAAAAACCACTTTTCGCACTTGTGTTAGTGTTGAAAAACCACTTTTCGCACTTGTGTTGGTGCAGGACACCACTTTTCGCACATGTGTTGGTGCAGGAAACCACTTTTGCCCTTGTGATAGTGTTGAAAAACCACTTTTCGCACTTGTGTTAGTGTTGAAAAACCACTTTTCGCACTTGTGTTAGTGTTGAAAAACCACTTTTCGCACATGTGTTGGTGCAGGAAACCACTTTTGCACTTGTGATAGTGTTGAAAAACCACTTTTCGCACTTGTGTTAGTGTTGAAAAACCACTTTTCGCACTGGTGTTAGTGTTGAAAAACCACTTTTCGCACATGTGTTGATGCATGAAACCACTTTTGCACTTGTGATAGTGTTGAAAAACCACTTTTCGCACTTGTGTTAGTGTTGAAAAACCACTTTTTGCACTTGTGTTGGTGCAGGAAACCACTTTTGCACTTGTATTAGTGTGGAAAAAACACTTTTTGCACTTGTGATAGTGTTGAAAAACCACTTTTCGCACTTGTGTTAGTGTTGAAAAACCACTTTTTGCACTTGTGATAGTGTTGAAAAACCACTTTTCGCACTTGTGTTGGTGCAGGAAACCACTTTTGCACTTGTATTAGTGTGGAAAAAACCACTTTTTGCACTTGTGTTAGTGTTGAAAAACCACTTTTCGCACTTGTGTTAGTGTTGAAAAACCACTTTTCGCACTTGTGTTAGTGTTGAAAAACCACTTTTCGCACTTGTGTTGGTGCAGGAAACCACTTTTGCACTTGTGTTAGTGTTGAAAAACCACTTTTCGCACTTGTGTTAGTGTTGAAAAACCACTTTTCGCACTTGTGTTAGTGTTGAAAAACCACTTTTAGCACTTGTGTTGGTGCAGGAAATCACTTTTGCACTTGTATTAGTGTGGAAAAAAACACTTTTTGCACTTGTGATAGTGTTGAAAAACCACTTTTCGCACTTGTGTTAGTGTTGAAAAGCCACTTTTCGCACTTGTGTTGGTGCAGGAAACCTCTTTTGCACTTGTGTTAGTGTGGAAAAACCACTTTTCGCACTTGTGTTAGTGTTGAAAAACCACTTTTTGCACTTGTGTTAGTGTTGAAAAACCACTTTTCGCACTTGTGTTGGTGCAGGAAACCACTTTTGCACTTGTATTAGTGTGGAAAAACCACTTTTCACACTTGTGTTAGCGTTGAAAAAACACTTTTCGCACTTGTGTTAGTGTTGAAAAACCACTTTTCGCACTTGTGTTGGTGCAGGAAACCACTTTTGCACTTGTGTTGGTGCAGGAAACCACTTTTGCACTTGTATTAGTGTGGAAAAAACACTTTTCGCACTTGTGTTATTGTTGAAAAACCACTTTTCGCACTTGTGTTAGTGTTGAAAAACCACTTTTCGCACTTGTGTTGGTGCAGGAAACCACTTTTGCACTTGTATTAGTGTGGAAAAACCACTTTTCGCACTTGTGTTAGTGTTGAAAAACCACTTTTCGCACTTGTGTTTGTGTTGAAAAACCACTTTTCGCACTTGTGTTGGTGCAGGAAACCACTTTTGCACTTGCATTAGTGTGGAAAAACCACTTTTCGCACTTGGGTTAGTGTTGAAAAACCACTTTTCGCACTTGTGTTAGTGTTGAAAAACCACTTTTCGCACTTGTGTTGGTGCAGGAAACCACTTTTGCACTTGTGTTAGTGTTGAAAAACCACTTTTCGCACTTGTGTTAGTGTTGAAAAACCACTATTCGCACTTGTGTTAGTGTTGAAAAACCACTTTTCGCACTTGTGTTGGTGCAGGAAACCACTTTTGCACTTGTATTAGTGTGGAAAAAACACTTTTTGCACTTGTGTTAGTGTTGAAAAACCACGTTTCGCACTTGTGTTGGTGCAGGAAACCACTTTTGCACTTGTGTTAGTGTTGAAAAACCACTTTTCGCACTTGTGTTAGTGTTGAAAAACCACTTTTCGCACTTGTGTTAGTGTTGAATAACCACTTTTCGCACTTGTGTTGGTGCAGGAAACCACTTTTGCACTTGTATTAGTGTGGAACAAACACTTTTTGCACTTGTGATAGTGTTGAAAAACCACTTTTCGCACTTGTGTTAGTGTTGAAAAACCACTTTTCGCACTTGTGTTGGTGCAGGAAACCACTTTTCGCACTTGTATTAGTGTGGAAAAACCACTTTTTGCACTTGTGATAGTGTTGAAAAACCACTTTTCGCACTTGTGTTAGTGTTGAAAAACCACTTTTCGCACTTGTGTTGGTGCAGGAAACCACTTTTCGCACTTGTGATAGTGTGGAAAACCACTTTTGCACTTGTATTAGTGTGGAAAAACCACTTTTCGCACTTGTGTTAGTGTTGAAAAACCACTTTTCGCACTTGTGTTGGTGCAGGAAACCACTTTTGCACTTGTATTAGTGTGGAAAAAACACTTTTTGCACTTGTGATAGTGTTGAAAAACCACTTTTCGCACTTGTGTTAGTGTTGAAAAACCACTTTTCGCACTTGTGTTAGTGTTGAAAAACCACTTTTCGCACTTGTGTTAGTGTTGAAAAACCACTTTTCGCACTTGTGATAGTGTTGAAAAACCACTTTTCGCACTTGTGTTAGTGTTGAAAAACTACTTTTCGCACTTGTGTTGGTGCAGGCAACCACTTTTTGCACTTGTGATAGTGTGGAAAAACCACTTTTGCACTTGTATTAGTGTGGAAAAACCACTTTTCGCACTTGTGTTAGTGTTGAAAAACCACTTTTCGCACGTGTGTTGGTGCAGGAAACCACTTTTGCACTTGTATTAGTGTGGAAAAACCACTTTTCGCTCTTGTGTTAGTGTTGAAAAACCACTTTTCGCACTTGTGTTAGTGTTGAAAAACCACTTTTCGCACTTGTGTTGGTGCAGGAAACCACTTTTGCACTTGTATTAGTGTGGAAAAAACACTTTTCGCACTTGTGTTATTGTTGAAAAACCACTTTTCGCACTTGTGTTAGTGTTGAAAAACCACTTTTCGCACTTGTGTTGGTGCAGGAAACCACTTTTGCACTTGTATTAGTGTGGAAAAACCACTTTTCGCACTTTTGTTAGTGTTGAAAAACCACTTTTCGCACTTGTGTTAGTGTTGAAAAACCACTTTTCGCACCTGTGTTGGTGCAGGAAACCACTTTTGCACTTGTGTTAGTGTTGAAAAACCACTTTTCGCACTTGTGTTAGTGTTGAAAACCCACTTTTCGCACTTGTGTTAGTGTTGAAAAACCACTTTTCGCACTTGTGTTGGTGCAGGAAACCACTTTTGCACTTGTATTAGTGTGGAAAAAACACTTTTTGCACTTGTGATAGTGTTGAAAAACCACTTTTCGCACTTGTGTTAGTGTTGAAAAACCATTTTTCGCACTTGTGTTGGTGCAGGAAACCACTTTTGCACTTGTGTTAGTGTTGAAAAACCACTTTTCGCACTTGTGTTAGTGTTGAAAAACCACTTTTCGCACTTGTATTAGTGTTGAATAACCACTTTTCGCACTTGTGTTGGTGCAGGAAACCACTTTTGCACTTGTATTAGTGTGGAAAAAACACTTTTTGCACTTGTGATAGTGTTGAAAAACCACTTTTCGCACTTGTGTTAGTGTTGAAAAACCACTTTTCGCACTTGTGTTAGTGTTGAAAAACCACTTTTTGCACTTGTGATAGTGTTGAAAAACCACTTTTCGCACTTGTGTTAGTGTTGAAAAACCACTTTTCGCACTTGTGTTGGTGCAGGAAACCACTTTTGCACCTGTATTAGTGTTGAAAAACCACTTTTTGCACTTGTGATAGTGTTGAAAAACCACTTTTCGCACTTGTGTTAGTGTTGAAAAAACACTTTTCGCACTTGTGTTAGTGTTGAAAAACCACTTTTCGCACTTGTGTTAGTGTTGAAAAACCACTTTTCGCACATGTGTTGGTGCAGGAAACCACTTTTGCACTTGTGATAGTGTTGAAAAACCACTTTTCGCACTTGTGTTAGTGTTGAAAAACCACTTTTCGCACTTGTGTTGGTGCAGGAAACCACTTTTGCACTTGTATTAGTGTGGAAAAAACACTTTTTGCACTTGTGATAGTGTTGAAAAACCACTTTTCGCACTTGTGTTAGTGTTGAAAAACCACTTTTCGCACTTGTGTTGGTGCAGGAAACCACTTTTCGCACTTGTATTAGTGTGGAAAAACCACTTTTTGCACTTGTGATAGTGTTGAAAAACCACTTTTCGCACTTGTGTTAGTGTTGAAAAACCACTTTTCGCACTTGTGTTGGTGCAGGAAACCACTTTTCGCACATGTGTTGGTGCAGGAAACCACTTTTGCCCTTGTGATAGTGTTGAAAAACCACTTTTCGCACTTGTGTTAGTGTTGAAAAACCACTTTTCGCACTTGTGTTAGTGTTGAAAAACCACTTTTCGCACATGTGTTGGTGCAGGAAACCACTTTTGCACTTGTGATAGTGTTGAAAAACCACTTTTCGCACTTGTGTTAGTGTTGAAAAACCACTTTTCGCACTTGTGTTGGTGCAGGAAACCACTTTTGCACTTGTATTAGTGTGGAACAAACACTTTTTGCACTTGTGATAGTGTTGAAAAACCACTTTTCGCACTTGCGTTAGTGTTGAAAAACCACTTTTCGCACTGGTGTTAGTGTTGAAAAACCACTTTTCGCACATGTGTTGATGCATGAAACCACTTTTGCACTTGTGATAGTGTTGAAAAACCACTTTTCGCACTTGTGTTAGTGTTGAAAAACCACTTTTCGCACTTGTGTTGGTGCAGGAAACCACTTTTGCACTTGTATTAGTGTGGAAAAAACACTTTTTGCACTTGTGATAGTGTTGAAAAACCACTTTTCGCACTTGTGTTAGTGTTGAAAAACCACTTTTTGCACTTGTGATAGTGTTGAAAAACCACTTTTCGCACTTGTGTTGGTGCAGGAAACCACTTTTGCACTTGTATTAGTGTGGAAAAAACCACTTTTTGCACTTGTGTTAGTGTTGAAAAACCACTTTTCGCACTTGTGTTAGTGTTGAAAAACCACTTTTCGCACTTGTGTTAGTGTTGAAAAACCACTTTTCGCACTTGTGTTGGTGCAGGAAACCACTTTTGCACTTGTGTTAGTGTTGAAAAACCACTTTTCGCACTTGTGTTAGTGTTGAAAAACCACTTTTCGCACTTGTGTTAGTGTTGAAAAACCACTTTTAGCACTTGTGTTGGTGCAGGAAATCACTTTTGCACTTGTATTAGTGTGGAAAAAAACACTTTTTGCACTTGTGATAGTGTTGAAAAACCACTTTTCGCACTTGTGTTAGTGTTGAAAAACCACTTTTCGCACTTGTGTTGGTGCAGGAAACCTCTTTTGCACTTGTGTTAGTGTGGAAAAACCACTTTTCGCACTTGTGTTAGTGTTGAAAAACCACTTTTTGCACTTGTGTTAGTGTTGAAAAACCACTTTTCGCACTTGTGTTGGTGCAGGAAACCACTTTTGCACTTGTATTAGTGTGGAAAAACCACTTTTCACACTTGTGTTAGCGTTGAAAAAACACTTTTCGCACTTGTGTTAGTGTTGAAAAACCACTTTTCGCACTTGTGTTGGTGCAGGAAACCACTTTTGCACTTGTGTTGGTGCAGGAAACCACTTTTGCACTTGTATTAGTGTGGAAAAAACACTTTTCGCACTTGTGTTATTGTTGAAAAACCACTTTTCGCACTTGTGTTAGTGTTGAAAAACCACTTTTCGCACTTGTGTTGGTGCAGGAAACCACTTTTGCACTTGTATTAGTGTGGAAAAACCACTTTTCGCACTTGTGTTAGTGTTGAAAAACCACTTTTCGCACTTGTGTTTGTGTTGAAAAACCACTTTTCGCACTTGTGTTGGTGCAGGAAACCACTTTTGCACTTGCATTAGTGTGGAAAAACCACTTTTCGCACTTGGGTTAGTGTTGAAAAACCACTTTTCGCACTTGTGTTAGTGTTGAAAAACCACTTTTCGCACTTGTGTTGGTGCAGGAAACCACTTTTGCACTTGTGTTAGTGTTGAAAAACCACTTTTCGCACTTGTGTTAGTGTTGAAAAACCACTATTCGCACTTGTGTTAGTGTTGAAAAACCACTTTTCGCACTTGTGTTGGTGCAGGAAACCACTTTTGCACTTGTATTAGTGTGGAAAAAACACTTTTTGCACTTGTGATAGTGTTGAAAAACCACTTTTCGCACTTGTGTTAGTGTTGAAAAACCACTTTTCGCACTTGTGTTGGTGCAGGAAACCACTTTTGCACTTGTGTTAGTGTTGAAAAACCACTTTTCGCACTTGTGTTAGTGTTGAAAAACCACTTTTCGCACTTGTGTTAGTGTTGAATAACCACTTTTCGCACTTGTGTTGGTGCAGGAAACCACTTTTGCACTTGTATTAGTGTGGAAAAAACACTTTTTGCACTTGTGATAGTGTTGAAAAACCACTTTTCGCACTTGTGTTAGTGTTGAAAAACCACTTTTCGCACTTGTGTTGGTGCAGGAAACCACTTTTGCACTTGTATTAGTGTGGAAAAAACACTTTTTGCACTTGTGATAGTGTTGAAAAACCACTTTTCGCACTTGTGTTAGTATTGAAAAACCACTTTTCGCACTTGTGTTAGTGTTGAAAAACCACTTTTCGCACTTGTGTTAGTGTTGAAAAACCACTTTTCGCACTTGTGATGGTGTTGAAAAACCACTTTTCGCACTTGTGTTAGTGTTGAAAAACTACTTTTCGCACTTGTGTTGGTGCAGGCAACCACTTTTTGCACTTGTGATAGTGTGGAAAAACCACTTTTGCACTTGTATTAGTGTGGAAAAACCACTTTTTGCACTTGTGTTAGTGTTGAAAAACCACTTTTCGCACGTGTGTTGGTGCAGGAAACCACTTTTGCACTTGTATTAGTGTGGAAAAACCACTTTTCGCACTTGTGTTAGTGTTGAAAAACCACTTTTCGCACTTGTGTTAGTGTTGAAAAACCACTTTTCGCACTTGTGTTGGTGCAGGAAACCACTTTTGCACTTGTATTAGTGTGGAAAAAACACTTTTCGCACTTGTGTTATTGTTGAAAAACCACTTTTCGCACTTGTGTTAGTGTTGAAAAACCACTTTTCGCACTTGTGTTGGTGCAGGAAACCACTTTTGCACTTGTATTAGTGTGGAAAAACCACTTTTCGCACTTGTGTTAGTCTTGAAAAACCACTTTTCGCACTTGTGTTAGTGTTGAAAAACCACTTTTCGCACCTATGTTGGTGCAGGAAACCACTTTTGCACTTGTGTTAGTGTTGAAAAACCACTTTTAGCACTTGTGTTAGTGTTGAAAAACCACTTTTCGCACTTGTGTTAGTGTTGAATAACCACTTTTCGCACTTGTGTTGGTGCAGGAAACCACTTTTGCACTTGTATTAGTGTGGAAAAAACACTTTTTGCACTTGTGATAGTGTGGAAAAAACACTTTTTGCACTTGTGATAGTGTTGAAAAACCACTTTTCGCACTTGTGTTGGTGCAGGAAACCACTTTTCGCACTTGTGATAGTGTGGAAAAACCACTTTTGCACTTGTATTAGTGTAGCAAAACCACTTTTCGCACTTGTGTTAGTGTTGAAAAACCACTTTTCGCACTTGTGTTGGTGCAGGAAACCACTTTTGCACTGGTATTAGTGTGGAAAAAACACTTTTCGCACTTGTGTTAGTGTTGAAAAACCACTTTTCGCACTTGTGTTAGTGTTGAAAAACCACTTTTCGCACTTGTGATAGTGTTGAAAAACCACTTTTCGCACTTGTGTTAGTGTTGAAAAACCACTTTTCGCACTTGTGTTGGTGCAGGAAACCACTTTTCGCACTTGTGATAGTGTGGAAATACCACTTTTGCACTTGTATTAGTGTGGAAAAACCACTTTTCGCACTTGTGTTAGTGTTGAAAAACCACTTTTCGCACTTGTGTTGGTGCAGGACACCACTTTTGCACTTGTATTAGTGTGGAAAAACCACTTTTCGCACTTGTGTTAGTGTTGAAAAACCACTTTTCGCACTTGTGTTAGTGTTGAAAAACCACTTTTCGCACTTGTGTTGGTGCAGGAAACCACTTTTGCACTTGTATTAGTGTGGAAAAAACACTTTTCGCACTTGTGTTATTGTTGAAAAACCACCTTTCGCACTTGTGTGTGTGTTGAAAAACCACTTTTCGCACTTCTGTTGGTGCAGGAAACCACTTTTGCACTTGCATTAGTGTGGAAAAAACCACTTTTCGCACTTGTGTTAGTGTTGAAAAACCACTTTTCGCACTTGTGTTAGTGTTGAAAAACCACTTTTCGCACTTGTGTTGGTGCAGGAAACCACTTTTGCACTTGTGTTAGTGTTGAAAAACCACTTTTCGCACTTGTGTTAGTGTTGAAAAACCACTATTCGCACTTGTGTTAGTGTTGAAAAACCACTTTTCGCACTTGTGTTGGTGCAGGAAACCACTTTTGCACTTGTATTAGTGTGGAAAAAACACTTTTTGCACTTGTGTTAGTGTTGAAAAACCACTTTTCGCACATGTGTTGGTGCAGGAAACCACTTTTGCACTTGTGTTAGTGTTGAAAAACCACTTTTCGCACTTGTGTTAGTGTTGAAAAACCACTTTTCGCACTTGTGTTAGTGTTGAATAACCACTTTTCGCACTTGTGTTGGTGCAGGAAACCACTTTTGCACTTGTATTAGTGTGGAACAAACACTTTTCGCACTTGTGTTAGTGTTGAAAAACCACTTTTCGCACTTGTGTTGGTGCAGGAAACCACTTTTCGCACTGTATTAGTGTGGAAAAACCACTTTTTGCACTTGTGATAGTGTTGAAAAACCACTTTTCGCACTTGTGTTAGTGTTGAAAAACCACTTTTCGCACTTGTGTTGGTGCAGGAAACCACTTTTCGCACTTGTGATAGTGTGGAAAACCACTTTTGCACTTGTATTAGTGTGGAAAAACCACTTTTCGCACTTGTGTTAGTGTTGAAAAACCACTTTTCGCACTTGTGTTAGTGTTGAAAAACCACTTTTCGCACTTGTGTTAGTGTTGAAAAACCACTTTTCGCACTTGTGATAGTGTTGAAAAACCACTTTTCGCACTTGTGTTAGTGTTGAAAAACTACTTTTCGCACTTGTGTTGGTGCAGGCAACCACTTTTTGCACTTGTGATAGTGTGGAAAAACCACTTTTGCACTTGTATTAGTGTGGAAAAACCACTTTTCGCACTTGTGTTAGTGTTGAAAAACCACTTTTCGCACGTGTGTTGGTGCAGGAAACCACTTTTGCACTTGTATTAGTGTGGAAAAACCACTTTTCGCTCTTGTGTTAGTGTTGAAAAACCACTTTTCGCACTTGTGTTAGTGTTGAAAAACCACTTTTCGCACTTGTGTTGGTGCAGGAAACCACTTTTGCACTTGTATTAGTGTGGAAAAAACACTTTTCGCACTTGTGTTATTGTTGAAAAACCACTTTTCGCACTTGTGTTAGTGTTGAAAAACCACTTTTCGCACTTGTGTTGGTGCAGGAAACCACTTTTGCACTTGTATTAGTGTGGAAAAACCACTTTTCGCACTTTTGTGAGTGTTGAAAAACCACTTTTCGCACTTGTGTTAGTGTTGAAAAACCACTTTTCGCACCTGTGTTGGTGCAGGAAACCACTTTTGCACTTGTGTTAGTGTTGAAAAACCACTTTTCGCACTTGTGTTAGTGTTGAAAAACCACTTTTCGCACTTGTGTTAGTGTTGAAAAACCACTTTTCGCACTTGTGTTGGTGCAGGAAACCACTTTTGCACTTGTATTAGTGTGGAAAAAACACTTTTTGCACTTGTGATAGTGTTGAAAAACCACTTTTCGCACTTGTGTTAGTGTTGAATAACCACTTTTCGCACTTGTGTTGGTGCAGGAAACCACTTTTGCACTTGTATTAGTGTGGAAAAAACACTTTTTGCACTTGTGATAGTGTGGAAAAAACACTTTTTGCACTTGTGATAGTGTTGAAAAACCACTTTTCGCACTTGTGTTGGTGCAGTAAACCACTTTTCGCACTTGTGATAGTGTGGAAAAACCACTTTTGCACTTGTATTAGTGTAGCAAAAACCACTTTTCGCACTTGTGTTAGTGTTGAAAAACCACTTTTCGCACTTGTGTTGGTGCAGGAAACCACTTTTGCACTGGTATTAGTGTGGAAAAAACACTTTTCGCACTTGTGTTAGTGTTGAAAAACCACTTTTCGCACTTGTGTTAGTGTTGAAAAACCACTTTTCGCACTTGTGATAGTGTTGAAAAACCACTTTTCGCACTTGTGTTAGTGTTGAAAAACCACTTTTCGCACTTGTGTTGGTGCAGGAAACCACTTTTCGCACTTGTGATAGTGTGGAAATACCACTTTTGCACTTGTATTAGTGTGGACAAACCACTTTTTGCACTTGTGTTAGTGTTGAAAAACCACGTTTCGCACTTGTGTTGGTGCAGGAAACCACTTTTGCACTTGTGTTAGTGTTGAAAAACCACTTTTCGCACTTGTGTTAGTGTTGAAAAACCACTTTTCGCACTTGTGTTAGTGTTGAATAACCACTTTTCGCACTTGTGTTGGTGCAGGAAACCACTTTTGCACTTGTATTAGTGTGGAACAAACACTTTTTGCACTTGTGATAGTGTTGAAAAACCACTTTTCGCACTTGTGTTAGTGTTGAAAAACCACTTTTCGCACTTGTGTTGGTGCAGGAAACCACTTTTCGCACTTGTATTAGTGTGGAAAAACCACTTTTTGCACTTGTGATAGTGTTGAAAAACCACTTTTCGCACTTGTGTTAGTGTTGAAAAACCACTTTTCGCACTTGTGTTGGTGCAGGAAACCACTTTTCGCACTTGTGATAGTGTGGAAAACCACTTTTGCACTTGTATTAGTGTGGAAAAACCACTTTTCGCACTTGTGTTAGTGTTGAAAAACCACTTTTCGCACTTGTGTTGGTGCAGGAAACCACTTTTGCACTTGTATTAGTGTGGAAAAAACACTTTTTGCACTTGTGATAGTGTTGAAAAACCACTTTTCGCACTTGTGTTAGTGTTGAAAAACCACTTTTCGCACTTGTGTTAGTGTTGAAAAACCACTTTTCGCACTTGTGTTAGTGTTGAAAAACCACTTTTCGCACTTGTGATAGTGTTGAAAAACCACTTTTCGCACTTGTGTTAGTGTTGAAAAACTACTTTTCGCACTTGTGTTGGTGCAGGCAACCACTTTTTGCACTTGTGATAGTGTGGAAAAACCACTTTTGCACTTGTATTAGTGTGGAAAAACCACTTTTCGCACTTGTGTTAGTGTTGAAAAACCACTTTTCGCACGTGTGTTGGTGCAGGAAACCACTTTTGCACTTGTATTAGTGTGGAAAAACCACTTTTCGCTCTTGTGTTAGTGTTGAAAAACCACTTTTCGCACTTGTGTTAGTGTTGAAAAACCACTTTTCGCACTTGTGTTGGTGCAGGAAACCACTTTTGCACTTGTATTAGTGTGGAAAAAACACTTTTCGCACTTGTGTTATTGTTGAAAAACCACTTTTCGCACTTGTGTTAGTGTTGAAAAACCACTTTTCGCACTTGTGTTGGTGCAGGAAACCACTTTTGCACTTGTATTAGTGTGGAAAAACCACTTTTCGCACTTTTGTTAGTGTTGAAAAACCACTTTTCGCACTTGTGTTAGTGTTGAAAAACCACTTTTCGCACCTGTGTTGGTGCAGGAAACCACTTTTGCACTTGTGTTAGTGTTGAAAAACCACTTTTCGCACTTGTGTTAGTGTTGAAAAACCACTTTTCGCACTTGTGTTAGTGTTGAAAAACCACTTTTCGCACTTGTGTTGGTGCAGGAAACCACTTTTGCACTTGTATTAGTGTGGAAAAAACACTTTTTGCACTTGTGATAGTGTTGAAAAACCACTTTTCGCACTTGTGTTAGTGTTGAAAAACCATTTTTCGCACTTGTGTTGGTGCAGGAAACCACTTTTGCACTTGTATTAGTGTGGAAAAAACACTTTTTGCACTTGTGATAGTGTTGAAAAACCACTTTTCACACTTGTGTTAGTGTTGAAAAACCACTTTTCGCACTTGTGTTAGTGTTGAAAAACCACTTTTTGCACTTGTGATAGTGTTGAAAAACCACTTTTCGCACTTGTGTTAGTGTTGAAAAACCACTTTTCGCACTTGTGTTGGTGCAGGAAACCACTTTTGCACCTGTATTAGTGTTGAAAAACCACTTTTTGCACTTGTGATAGTGTTGAAAAACCACTTTTCGCACTTGTGTTAGTGTTGAAAAAACACTTTTCGCACTTGTGTTAGTGTTGAAAAACCACTTTTCGCACTTGTGTTAGTGTTGAAAAACCACTTTTCGCACATGTGTTGGTGCAGGAAACCACTTTTGCACTTGTGATAGTGTTGAAAAACCACTTTTCGCACTTGTGTTAGTGTTGAAAAACCACTTTTCGCACTTGTGTTGGTGCAGGAAACCACTTTTGCACTTGTATTAGTGTGGAAAAAACACTTTTTGCACTTGTGATAGTGTTGAAAAACCACTTTTCGCACTTGTGTTAGTGTTGAAAAACCACTTTTTGCACTTGTGATAGTGTTGAAAAACCACTTTTCGCACTTGTGTTAGTGTTGAAAAACCACTTTTCGCACTTGTGTTGGTGCAGGAAACCACTTTTGCACTTGTATTAGTGTGGAAAAACCACTTTTTTCACTTGTGTTAGTGTTGAAAAACCACTTTTCGCACTTGTGTTAGTGTTGAAAAACCACTTTTCGCACTTGTGTTAGTGTTGAAAAACCACTTTTCGCACTTGTGTTGGTGCAGGAAACCACTTTTGCACTTGTGTTAGTGCTGAAAAACCACTTTTTGCACTTGTGTTAGTGTTGAAAAACCACTTTTCGCACTTGTGTTAGTGTTGAAAAACCACTTTTCGCACTTGTGTTGGTGCAGGAAATCACTTTTGCACTTGTATTAGTGTGGAAAAAACACTTTTTGCACTTGTGATAGTGTTGAAAAACCACTTTTCGCACTTGTGTTAGTGTTGAAAAACCACTTTTCGCACTTGTGTTGGTGCAGGAAACCTCTTTTGCACTTGTGTTAGTGTGGAAAAACCACTTTTCGCACTTGTGTTAGTGTTGAAAAACCACTTATGGCACTTATGTTAGTGTTGAAAAACCACTTTTCGCACTTGTGTTGGTGCAGGAAACCACTTTTGCACTTGTATTAGTGTGGAAAAACCACTTTTCACACTTGTGTTAGTGTTGAATAACCACTTTTCGCACTTGTGTTGGTGCAGGAAACCACTTTTGCACTTGTGTTAGTGTTGAAAAACCACTTTTCGCACTTGTGTTAGTGTTGAAAAACCACTTTTCGCACTTGTGTTAGTGTTGAAAAACCACTTTTCGCACTTGTGTTGGTGCAGGAAACCACTTTTGCACTTGTATTAGTGTGGAAAAAACACTTTTTGCACTTGTGATAGTGTTGAAAAACCACTTTTCGCACTTGTGTTAGTGTTGAATAACCACTTTTCGCACTTGTGTTGGTGCAGGAAACCACTTTTGCACTTGTATTAGTGTGGAAAAAACACTTTTTGCACTTGTGATAGTGTGGAAAAAACACTTTTTGCACTTGTGATAGTGTTGAAAAACCACTTTTCGCACTTGTGTTGGTGCAGGAAACCACTTTTCGCACTTGTGATAGTGTGGAAAAACCACTTTTGCACTTGTATTAGTGTAGCAAAAACCACTTTTCGCACTTGTGTTAGTGTTGAAAAACCACTTTTCGCACTTGTGTTGGTGCAGGAAACCACTTTTGCACTGGTATTAGTGTGGAAAAAACACTTTTCGCACTTGTGTTAGTGTTGAAAAACCACTTTTCGCACTTGTGTTAGTGTTGAAAAACCACTTTTCGCACTTGTGATAGTGTTGAAAAACCACTTTTCGCACTTGTGTTAGTGTTGAAAAACCACTTTTCGCACTTGTGTTGGTGCAGGAAACCACTTTTCGCACTTGTGATAGTGTGGAAATACCACTTTTGCACTTGTATTAGTGTGGACAAACCACTTTTCGCACTTGTGTTAGTGTTGAAAAACCACTTTTCGCACTTGTGTTGGTGCAGGACACCACTTTTGCACTTGTATTGGTGTGGAAAAACCACTTTTCGCACTTGTGTTAGTGTTGAAAAACCACTTTTCGCACTTGTGTTAGTGTTGAAAAACCACTTTTCGCACTTGTGTTGGTGCAGGAAACCACTTTTGCACTTGTATTAGTGTGGAAAAAACACTTTTCGCACTTGTGTTATTGTTGAAAAACCACCTTTCGCACTTGTGTTAGTGTTGAAAAACCACTTTTCGCACTTGTGTTGGTGCAGGAAACCACTTTTGCACTTGTATTAGTGTGGAAAAAACACTTTTTGCACTTGTGTTAGTGTTGAAAAACCACGTTTCGCACTTGTGTTGGTGCAGGAAACCACTTTTGCACTTGTGTTAGTGTTGAAAAACCACTTTTCGCACTTGTGTTAGTGTTGAAAAACCACTTTTCGCACTTGTGTTAGTGTTGAATAACCACTTTTCGCACTTGTGTTGGTGCAGGAAACCACTTTTGCACTTGTATTAGTGTGGAACAAACACTTTTTGCACTTGTGATAGTGTTGAAAAACCACTTTTCGCACTTGTGTTAGTGTTGAAAAACCACTTTTCGCACTTGTGTTGGTGCAGGAAACCACTTTTCGCACTTGTATTAGTGTGGAAAAACCACTTTTTGCACTTGTGATAGTGTTGAAAAACCACTTTTCGCACTTGTGTTAGTGTTGAAAAACCACTTTTCGCACTTGTGTTGGTGCAGGAAACCACTTTTCGCACTTGTGATAGTGTGGAAAACCACTTTTGCACTTGTATTAGTGTGGAAAAACCACTTTTCGCACTTGTGTTAGTGTTGAAAAACCACTTTTCGCACTTGTGTTGGTGCAGGAAACCACTTTTGCACTTGTATTAGTGTGGAAAAAACACTTTTTGCACTTGTGATAGTGTTGAAAAACCACTTTTCGCACTTGTGTTAGTGTTGAAAAACCACTTTTCGCACTTGTGTTAGTGTTGAAAAACCACTTTTCGCACTTGTGTTAGTGTTGAAAAACCACTTTTCGCACTTGTGATAGTGTTGAAAAACCACTTTTCGCACTTGTGTTAGTGTTGAAAAACTACTTTTCGCACTTGTGTTGGTGCAGGCAACCACTTTTTGCACTTGTGATAGTGTGGAAAAACCACTTTTGCACTTGTATTAGTGTGGAAAAACCACTTTTCGCACTTGTGTTAGTGTTGAAAAACCACTTTTCGCACGTGTGTTGGTGCAGGAAACCACTTTTGCACTTGTATTAGTGTGGAAAAACCACTTTTCGCTCTTGTGTTAGTGTTGAAAAACCACTTTTCGCACTTGTGTTAGTGTTGAAAAACCACTTTTCGCACTTGTGTTGGTGCAGGAAACCACTTTTGCACTTGTATTAGTGTGGAAAAAACACTTTTCGCACTTGTGTTATTGTTGAAAAACCACTTTTCGCACTTGTGTTAGTGTTGAAAAACCACTTTTCGCACTTGTGTTGGTGCAGGAAACCACTTTTGCACTTGTATTAGTGTGGAAAAACCACTTTTCGCACTTTTGTTAGTGTTGATAAACCACTTTTCGCACTTGTGTTAGTGTTGAAAAACCACTTTTCGCACCTGTGTTGGTGCAGGAAACCACTTTTGCACTTGTGTTAGTGTTGAAAAACCACTTTTCGCACTTGTGTTAGTGTTGAAAAACCACTTTTCGCACTTGTGTTAGTGTTGAAAAACCACTTTTCGCACTTGTGTTGGTGCAGGAAACCACTTTTGCACTTGTATTAGTGTGGAAAAAACACTTTTTGCACTTGTGATAGTGTTGAAAAACCACTTTTCGCACTTGTGTTAGTGTTGAAAAACCATTTTTCGCACTTGTGTTGGTGCAGGAAACCACTTTTGCACTTGTGTTAGTGTTGAAAAACCACTTTTCGCACTTGTGTTAGTGTTGAAAAACCACTTTTCGCACTTGTATTAGTGTTGAATAACCACTTTTCGCACTTGTGTTGGTGCAGGAAACCACTTTTGCACTTGTATTAGTGTGGAAAAAACACTTTTTGCACTTGTGATAGTGTTGAAAAACCACTTTTCGCACTTGTGTTAGTGTTGAAAAACCACTTTTCGCACTTGTGTTAGTGTTGAAAAACCACTTTTTGCACTTGTGATAGTGTTGAAAAACCACTTTTCGCACTTGTGTTAGTGTTGAAAAACCACTTTTCGCACTTGTGTTGGTGCAGGAAACCACTTTTGCACCTGTATTAGTGTTGAAAAACCACTTTTTGCACTTGTGATAGTGTTGAAAAACCACTTTTCGCACTTGTGTTAGTGTTGAAAAAACACTTTTCGCACTTGTGTTAGTGTTGAAAAACCACTTTTCGCACTTGTGTTAGTGTTGAAAAACCACTTTTCGCACATGTGTTGGTGCAGGAAACCACTTTTGCACTTGTGATAGTGTTGAAAAACCACTTTTCGCACTTGTGTTAGTGTTGAAAAACCACTTTTCGCACTTGTGTTGGTGCAGGAAACCACTTTTGCACTTGTATTAGTGTGGAAAAAACACTTTTTGCACTTGTGATAGTGTTGAAAAACCACTTTTCGCACTTGTGTTAGTGTTGAAAAACCACTTTTTGCACTTGTGATAGTGTTGAAAAACCACTTTTCGCACTTGTGTTAGTGTTGAAAAACCACTTTTCGCACTTGTGTTGGTGCAGGAAACCACTTTTGAACTTGTATTAGTGTGGAAAAACCACTTTTTGCACTTGTGTTAGTGTTGAAAAACCACTTTTCGCACTTGTGTTAGTGTTGAAAAACCACTTTTCGCACTTGTGTTAGTGTTGAAAAACCACTTTTCGCACTTGTGTTGGTGCAGGAAACCACTTTTGCACTTGTGTTAGTGTTGAAAAACCACTTTTTGCACTTGTGTTAGTGTTGAAAAACCACTTTTCGCACTTGTGTTAGTGTTGAAAAACCACTTTTCGCACTTGTGTTGGTGCAGGAAATCACTTTTGCACTTGTATTAGTGTGGAAAAAACACTTTTTGCACTTGTGATAGTGTTGAAAAACCACTTTTCGCACTTGTGTTAGTGTTGAAAAACCACTTTTCGCACTTGTGTTGGTGCAGGAAACCTCTTTTGCACTTGTGTTAGTGTGGAAAAACCACTTTTCGCACTTGTGTTAGTGTTGAAAAACCACTTATGGCACTTATGTTAGTGTTGAAAAACCACTTTTCGCACTTGTGTTGGTGCAGGAAACCACTTTTGCACTTGTATTAGTGTGGAAAAACCACTTTTCACACTTGTGTTAGCGTTGAAAAAACACTTTTCGCACTTGTGTTAGTGTTGAAAAACCACTTTTCGCACTTGTGTTGGTGCAGGAAACCACTTTTGCACTTGTGTTGGTGCAGGAAACCACTTTTGCACTTGTATTAGTGTGGAAAAAACACTTTTCGCACTTGTGTTATTGTTGAAAAACCACTTTTCGCACTTGTGTTAGTGTTGAAAAACCACTTTTCGCACTTGTGTTGGTGCAGGAAACCACTTTTGCACTTGTATTAGTGTGGAAAAACCACTTTTCGCACTTGTGTTAGTGTTGAAAAACCACTTTTCAGACTTGTGTTTGTGTTGAAAAACCACTTTTCGCACTTGTGTTGGTGCAGGAAACCACTTTTGCACTTGCATTAGTGTGGAAAAACCACTTTTCGCACTTGGGTTAGTGTTGAAAAACCACTTTTCGCACTTGTGTTAGTGTTGAAAAACCACTTTTCGCACTTGTGTTGGTGCAGGAAACCACTTTTGCACTTGTGTTAGTGTTGAAAAACCACTTTTCGCACTTGTGTTAGTGTTGAAAAACCACTATTCGCACTTGTGTTAGTGTTGAAAAACCACTTTTCGCACTTGTGTTGGTGCAGGAAACCACTTTTGCACTTGTATTAGTGTGGAAAAAACACTTTTTGCACTTGTGATAGTGTTGAAAAACCACTTTTCGCACTTGTGTTAGTGTTGAAAAACCACTTTTCGCACTTGTGTTGGTGCAGGAAACCACTTTTGCACTTGTGTTAGTGTTGAAAAACCACTTTTCGCACTTATGTTAGTGTTGAAAAACCACTTTTCGCACTTGTGTTAGTGTTGAATAACCACTTTTCGCACTTGTGTTGGTGCAGGAAACCACTTTTGCACTTGTATTAGTGTGGAAAAAACACTTTTTGCACTTGTGATAGTGTTGAAAAACCACTTTTCGCACTTGTGTTAGTGTTGAAAAACCACTTTTCGCACTTGTGTTGGTGCAGGAAACCACTTTTGCACTTGTATTAGTGTGGAAAAAACACTTTTTGCACTTGTGATAGTGTTGATAAACCACTTTTCGCACTTGTGTTAGTGTTGAAAAACCACTTTTCGCACCTGTGTTGGTGCAGGAAACCACTTTTGCACTTGTATTAGTGTGGAAAAAACACTTTTCGCACTTGTGTTATTGTTGAAAAACCACTTTTCGCACTTGTGTTAGTGTTGAAAAACCACTTTTCGCACTTGTGTTGGTGCAGGAAACCACTTTTGCACTTGTATTAGTGTGGAAAAACCACTTTTCGCACTTTTGTTAGTGTTGATAAACCACTTTTCGCACTTGTGTTAGTGTTGAAAAACCACTTTTCGCACCTGTGTTGGTGCAGGAAACCACTTTTGCACTTGTGTTAGTGTTGAAAAACCACTTTTCGCACTTGTGTTAGTGTTGAAAAACCACTTTTCGCACTTGTGTTAGTGTTGAAAAACCACTTTTCGCACTTGTGTTGGTGCAGGAAACCACTTTTGCACTTGTATTAGTGTGGAAAAAACACTTTTTGCACTTGTGATAGTGTTGAAAAACCACTTTTCGCACTTGTGTTAGTGTTGAAAAACCATTTTTCGCACTTGTGTTGGTGCAGGAAACCACTTTTGCACTTGTGTTAGTGTTGAAAAACCACTTTTCGCACTTGTGTTAGTGTTGAAAAACCACTTTTCGCACTTGTATTAGTGTTGAATAACCACTTTTCGCACTTGTGTTGGTGCAGGAAACCACTTTTGCACTTGTATTAGTGTGGAAAAAACACTTTTTGCACTTGTGATAGTGTTGAAAAACCACTTTTCGCACTTGTGTTAGTGTTGAAAAACCACTTTTCGCACTTGTGTTAGTGTTGAAAAACCACTTTTTGCACTTGTGATAGTGTTGAAAAACCACTTTTCGCACTTGTGTTAGTGTTGAAAAACCACTTTTCGCACTTGTGTTGGTGCAGGAAACCACTTTTGCACCTGTATTAGTGTTGAAAAACCACTTTTTGCACTTGTGATAGTGTTGAAAAACCACTTTTCGCACTTGTGTTAGTGTTGAAAAAACACTTTTCGCACTTGTGTTAGTGTTGAAAAACCACTTTTCGCACTTGTGTTAGTGTTGAAAAACCACTTTTCGCACATGTGTTGGTGCAGGAAACCACTTTTGCACTTGTGATAGTGTTGAAAAACCACTTTTCGCACTTGTGTTAGTGTTGAAAAACCACTTTTCGCACTTGTGTTGGTGCAGGAAACCACTTTTGCACTTGTATTAGTGTGGAAAAAACACTTTTTGCACTTGTGATAGTGTTGAAAAACCACTTTTCGCACTTGTGTTAGTGTTGAAAAACCACTTTTTGCACTTGTGATAGTGTTGAAAAACCACTTTTCGCACTTGTGTTAGTGTTGAAAAACCACTTTTCGCACTTGTGTTGGTGCAGGAAACCACTTTTGAACTTGTATTAGTGTGGAAAAACCACTTTTTGCACTTGTGTTAGTGTTGAAAAACCACTTTTCGCACTTGTGTTAGTGTTGAAAAACCACTTTTCGCACTTGTGTTAGTGTTGAAAAACCACTTTTCGCACTTGTGTTGGTGCAGGAAACCACTTTTGCACTTGTGTTAGTGTTGAAAAACCACTTTTTGCACTTGTGTTAGTGTTGAAAAACCACTTTTCGCACTTGTGTTAGTGTTGAAAAACCACTTTTCGCACTTGTGTTGGTGCAGGAAATCACTTTTGCACTTGTATTAGTGTGGAAAAAACACTTTTTGCACTTGTGATAGTGTTGAAAAACCACTTTTCGCACTTGTGTTAGTGTTGAAAAACCACTTTTCGCACTTGTGTTGGTGCAGGAAACCTCTTTTGCACTTGTGTTAGTGTGGAAAAACCACTTTTTGCACTTGTGTTAGTGTTGAAAAACCACTTATGGCACTTATGTTAGTGTTGAAAAACCACTTTTCGCACTTGTGTTGGTGCAGGAAACCACTTTTGCACTTGTATTAGTGTGGAAAAACCACTTTTCACACTTGTGTTAGCGTTGAAAAAACACTTTTCGCACTTGTGTTAGTGTTGAAAAACCACTTTTCGCACTTGTGTTGGTGCAGGAAACCACTTTTGCACTTGTGTTGGTGCAGGAAACCACTTTTGCACTTGTATTAGTGTGGAAAAAACACTTTTCGCACTTGTGTTATTGTTGAAAAACCACTTTTCGCACTTGTGTTAGTGTTGAAAAACCACTTTTCGCACTTGTGTTGGTGCAGGAAACCACTTTTGCACTTGTATTAGTGTGGAAAAACCACTTTTCGCACTTGTGTTAGTGTTGAAAAACCACTTTTCAGACTTGTGTTTGTGTTGAAAAACCACTTTTCGCACTTGTGTTGGTGCAGGAAACCACTTTTGCACTTGCATTAGTGTTGAAAAACCACTTTTCGCACTTGTGTTAGTGTTGAAAAACCACTTTTCGCACTTGTGTTGGTGCAGGAAACCACTTTTGCACTTGTGTTAGTGTTGAAAAACCACTTTTCGCACTTGTGTTAGTGTTGAAAAACCACTATTCGCACTTGTGTTAGTGTTGAAAAACCACTTTTCGCACTTGTGTTGGTGCAGGAAACCACTTTTGCACTTGTATTAGTGTGGAAAAAACACTTTTTGCACTTGTGATAGTGTTGAAAAACCACTTTTCGCACTTGTGTTAGTGTTGAAAAACCACTTTTCGCACTTGTGTTGGTGCAGGAAACCACTTTTGCACTTGTGTTAGTGTTGAAAAACCACTTTTCGCACTTATGTTAGTGTTGAAAAACCACTTTTCGCACTTGTGTTAGTGTTGAATAACCACTTTTCGCACTTGTGTTGGTGCAGGAAACCACTTTTGCACTTGTATTAGTGTGGAAAAAACACTTTTTGCACTTGTGATAGTGTTGAAAAACCACTTTTCGCACTTGTGTTAGTGTTGAAAAACCACTTTTCGCACTTGTGTTGGTGCAGGAAACCACTTTTGCACTTGTATTAGTGTGGAAAAAACACTTTTTGCACTTGTGATAGTGTTGAAAAACCACTTTTCGCACTTGTGTTAGTATTGAAAAACCACTTTTCGCACTTGTGTTAGTGTTGAAAAACCACTTTTCGCAGTTGTGTTAGTGTTGAAAAACCACTTTTCGCACTTGTGATAGTGTTGAAAAACCACTTTTCGCACTTGTGTTAGTGTTGAAAAACTACTTTTCGCACTTGTGTTGGTGCAGGCAACCACTTTTTGCACTTGTGTTAGTGTTGAAAAACCACTTTTCGCACGTGTGTTGGTGCAGGAAACCTCTTTTGCACTTGTATTAGTGTGGAAAAACCACTTTTCACACTTGTGTTAGTGTTGAAAAACCACTTTTCGCACTTGTGTTAGTGTTGAAAAACCACTTTTTGCACTTGTGTTGGTGCAGGAAACCACTTTTGCACTTGTATTAGTGTGGAAAAACCACTTTTCGCACTTGTGTTAGTGTTGAAAAACCACTTTTTGCACTTGTGTTAGTGTTGAAAAACCACTTTTCGCACTTGTGTTGGTGCAGGAAACCACTTTTGCACTTGTATTAGTGTGGAAAAAACACTTTTCGCACTTGTGTTATTGTTGAAAAACCACTTTTCGCACTTGTGTTAGTGTTGAAAAACCACTTTTCGCACTTGTGTTGGTGCAGGAAACCACTTTTGCACTTGTATTAGTGTGCAAAAAACCACTTTTCGCACTTGTGTTAGTGTTGAAAAACCACTTTTCGCACTTGTGTTAGTGTTGAAAAACCACTTTTCGCACTTGTGTTAGTGTTGAAAAACCACTATTCGCACTTGTGTTAGTGTTGAAAAACCACTTTTCGCACTTGTGTTGGTGCAGGAAACCACTTTTGCACTTGTATTAGTGTGGAAAAAACACTTTTTGCACTTGTGTTAGTGTTGAAAAACCACTTTTCGCACTTGTGTTGGTGCAGGAAACCACTTTTGCACTTGTGTTAGTGTTGAAAAACCACTTTTCGCACTTGTGTTAGTGTTGAAAAACCACTTTTCGCACTTGTGTTAGTGTTGAATAACCACTTTTCGCACTTGTGTTGGTGCAGGAAACCACTTTTGCACTTGTATTAGTGTGGAACAAACACTTTTTGCACTTGCGATAGTGTTGAAAAACCACTTTTCGCACTTGTGTTAGTGTTGAAAAACCACTTTTCGCACTTGTGTTGGTGCAGGAAACCACTTTTCGCACTTGTATTAGTGTGGAAAAACCACTTTTTGCACTTGTGATAGTGTTGAAAAACCACTTTTCGCACTTGTGTTAGTGTTGAAAAACCACTTTTCGCACTTGTGTTGGTGCAGGAAACCACTTTTCGCACTTGTGATAGTGTGGAAAACCACTTTTGCACTTGTATTAGTGTGGAAAAACCACTTTTCGCACTTGTGTTAGTGTTGAAAAACCACTTTTCGCACTTGTGTTGGTGCAGGAAACCACTTTTGCACTTGTATTAGTGTGGAAAAAACACGTTTTGCACTTGTGATAGTGTTGAAAAACCACTTTTCGCACTTGTGTTAGTGTTGAAAAACCACTTTTCGCACTTGTGTTAGTGTTGAAAAACCACTTTTCGCACTTGTGTTAGTGTTGAAAAACCACTTTTCGCACTTGTGATAGTGTTGAAAAACCACTTTTCGCACTTGTGTTAGTGTTGAAAAACTACTTTTCGCACTTGTGTTGGTGCAGGCAACCACTTTTTGCACTTGTGATAGTGTGGAAAAACCACTTTTGCACTTGTATTAGTGTGGAAAAACCACTTTTCGCACTTGTGTTAGTGTTGAAAAACCACTTTTCGCACGTGTGTTGGTGCAGGAAACCACTTTTGCACTTGTATTAGTGTGGAAAAACCACTTTTCGCTCTTGTGTTAGTGTTGAAAAACCACTTTTCGCACTTGTGTTGGTGCAGGAAACCACTTTTGCACTTGTATTAGTGTGGAAAAAACACTTTTCGCACTTGTGTTAGTGTTGAAAAACCACTTTTCGCACTTGTGTTAGTGTTGAAAAACCACTTTTCGCACTTGTGTTAGTGTTGAAAAACCACTTTTCGCACTTGTGATAGTGTTGAAAAACCACTTTTTGCACTTGTGTTAGTGTTGAAAAACTACTTTTCGCACTTGTGTTGGTGCAGGCAACCACTTTTTGCACTTGTGATAGTGTGGAAAAACCACTTTTGCACTTGTATTAGTGTGGAAAAACCACTTTTCGCACTTGTGTTAGTGTTGAAAAACCACTTTTCGCACGTGTGTTGGTGCAGGAAACCACTTTTGCACTTGTATTAGTGTGGAAAAACCACTTTTCGCTCTTGTGATAGTGTTGAAAAACCACTTTTCGCACTTGTGTTAGTGTTGAAAAACCACTTTTCGCACTTGTGTTGGTGCAGGAAACCACTTTTGCACTTGTATTAGTGTGGAAAAAACACTTTTTGCACTTGTGATAGTGTTGAAAAACCACTTTTCGCACTTGTGTTAGTGTTGAAAAACCACTTTTTGCACTTGTGATAGTGTTGAAAAACCACTTTTCGCACTTGTGTTAGTGTTGAAAAACCACTTTTCGCACTTGTGTTGGTGCAGGAAACCACTTTTGCACTTGTATTAGTGTGGAAAAACCACTTTTTGCACTTATGTTAGTGTTGAAAAACCACTTTTCGCACTTGTGTTAGTGTTGAAAAACCACTTTTCGCACTTGTGTTAGTGTTGAAAAACCACTTTTCGCACTTGTGTTGGTGCAGGAAACCACTTTTGCACTTGTGTTAGTGTTGAAAAACCAATTTTGCACTTGTGTTAGTGTTGAAAAACCACTTTTCGCACTTGTGTTAGTGTTGAAAAACCACTTTTCGCACTTGTGTTGGTGCAGGAAATCACTTTTGCACTTGTATTAGTGTGGAAAAAACACTTTTTGCACTTGTGATAGTGTTGAAAAACCACTTTTCGCACTTGTGTTAGTGTTGAAAAACCACTTTTCGCACTTGTGTTGGTGCAGGAAACCTCTTTTGCACTTGTGTTAGTGTGGAAAAACCACTTTTCGCACTTGTGTTAGTGTTGAAAAACCACTTATGGCACTTATGTTAGTGTTGAAAAACCACTTTTCGCACTTGTGTTGGTGCAGGAAACCACTTTTGCACTTGTATTAGTGTGGAAAAACCACTTTTCACACTTGTGTTAGCGTTGAAAAAACACTTTTCGCACTTGTGTTAGTGTTGAAAAACCACTTTTCGCACTTGTGTTGGTGCAGGAAACCACTTTTGCACTTGTGTTGGTGCAGGAAACCACTTTTGCACTTGTATTAGTGTGGAAAAAACACTTTTCGCACTTGTGTTATTGTTGAAAAACCACTTTTCGCACTTGTGTTAGTGTTGAAAAACCACTTTTCGCACTTGTGTTGGTGCAGGAAACCACTTTTGCACTTGCATTAGTGTGGAAAAACCACTTTTCGCACTTGGGTTAGTGTTGAAAAACCACTTTTCGCACTTGTGTTAGTGTTGAAAAACCACTTTTCGCACTTGTGTTGGTGCAGGAAACCACTTTTGCACTTGTGTTAGTGTTGAAAAACCACTTTTCGCACTTGTGTTAGTGTTGAAAAACCACTATTCGCACTTGTGTTAGTGTTGAAAAACCACTTTTCGCACTTGTGTTGGTGCAGGAAACCACTTTTGCACTTGTATTAGTGTGGAAAAAACACTTTTTGCACTTGTGATAGTGTTGAAAAACCACTTTTCGCACTTGTGTTAGTGTTGAAAAACCACTTTTCGCACTTGTGTTGGTGCAGGAAACCACTTTTGCACTTGTGTTAGTGTTGAAAAACCACTTTTCGCACTTATGTTAGTGTTGAAAAACCACTTTTCGCACTTGTGTTAGTGTTGAATAACCACTTTTCGCACTTGTGTTGGTGCAGGAAACCACTTTTGCACTTGTATTAGTGTGGAAAAAACACTTTTTGCACTTGTGATAGTGTTGAAAAACCACTTTTCGCACTTGTGTTAGTGTTGAAAAACCACTTTTCGCACTTGTGTTGGTGCAGGAAACCACTTTTGCACTTGTATTAGTGTGGAAAAAACACTTTTTGCACTTGTGATAGTGTTGAAAAACCACTTTTCGCACTTGTGTTAGTATTGAAAAACCACTTTTCGCACTTGTGTTAGTGTTGAAAAACCACTTTTTGCAGTTGTGTTAGTGTTGAAAAACCACTTTTCGCACTTGTGATAGTGTTGAAAAACCACTTTTCGCACTTGTGTTAGTGTTGAAAAACTACTTTTCGCACTTGTGTTGGTGCAGGCAACCACTTTTTGCACTTGTGTTAGTGTTGAAAAACCACTTTTCGCACGTGTGTTGGTGCAGGAAACCTCTTTTGCACTTGTATTAGTGTGGAAAAACCACTTTTCACACTTGTGTTAGTGTTGAAAAACCACTTTTCGCACTTGTGTTAGTGTTGAAAAACCACTTTTTGCACTTGTGTTGGTGCAGGAAACCACTTTTGCACTTGTATTAGTGTGGAAAAACCACTTTTCGCACTTGTGTTAGTGTTGAAAAACCACTTTTCGCACTTGTGTTAGTGTTGAAAAACCACTTTTCGCACTTGTGTTGGTGCAGGAAACCACTTTTGCACTTGTATTAGTGTGGAAAAAACACTTTTCGCACTTGTGTTATTGTTGAAAAACCACTTTTCGCACTTGTGTTAGTGTTGAAAAACCACTTTTCGCACTTGTGTTGGTGCAGGAAACCACTTTTGCACTTGTATTAGTGTGCAAAAAACCACTTTTCGCACTTGTGTTAGTGTTGAAAAACCACTTTTCGCACTTGTGTTAGTGTTGAAAAACCACTTTTCGCACTTGTGTTAGTGTTGAAAAACCACTATTCGCACTTGTGTTAGTGTTGAAAAACCACTTTTCGCAGTTGTGTTGGTGCAGGAAACCACTTTTGCACTTGTATTAGTGTGGAAAAAACACTTTTTGCACTTGTGTTAGTGTTGAAAAACCACTTTTCGCACTTGTGTTGGTGCAGGAAACCACTTTTGCACTTGTGTTAGTGTTGAAAAACCACATTTCGCACTTGTGTTAGTGTTGAAAAACCACTTTTCGCACTTGTGTTAGTGTTGAATAACCACTTTTCGCACTTGTGTTGGTGCAGGAAACCACTTTTGCACTTGTATTAGTGTGGAACAAACACTTTTTGCACTTGCGATAGTGTTGAAAAACCACTTTTCGCACTTGTGTTAGTGTTGAAAAACCACTTTTCGCACTTGTGTTGGTGCAGGAAACCACTTTTCGCACTTGTATTAGTGTGGAAAAACCACTTTTTGCACTTGTGATAGTGTTGAAAAACCACTTTTCGCACTTGTGTTAGTGTTGAAAAACCACTTTTCGCACTTGTGTTGGTGCAGGAAACCACTTTTCGCACTTGTGATAGTGTGGAAAACCACTTTTGCAATTGTATTAGTGTGGAAAAACCACTTTTCGCACTTGTGTTAGTGTTGAAAAACCACTTTTCGCACTTGTGTTGGTGCAGGAAACCACTTTTGCACTTGTATTAGTGTGGAAAAAACACTTTTTGCACTTGTGATAGTGTTGAAAAACCACTTTTCGCACTTGTGTTAGTGTTGAAAAACCACTTTTCGCACTTGTGTTAGTGTTGAAAAACCACTTTTCGCACTTGTGTTAGTGTTGAAAAACCACTTTTCGCACTTGTGATAGTGTTGAAAAACCACTTTTCGCACTTGTGTTAGTGTTGAAAAACTACTTTTCGCACTTGTGTTGGTGCAGGCAACCACTTTTTGCACTTGTGATAGTGTGGAAAAACCACTTTTGCACTTGTATTAGTGTGGAAAAACCACTTTTCGCACTTGTGTTAGTGTTGAAAAACCACTTTTCGCACGTGTGTTGGTGCAGGAAACCACTTTTGCACTTGTATTAGTGTGGAAAAACCACTTTTCGCTCTTGTGTTAGTGTTGAAAAACCACTTTTCGCACTTGTGTTAGTGTTGAAAAACCACTTTTCGCACTTGTGTTGGTGCAGGAAACCACTTTTGCACTTGTATTAGTGTGGAAAAAACACTTTTCGCACTTGTGTTATTGTTGAAAAACCACTTTTCGCACTTGTGTTAGTGTTGAAAAACCACTTTTCGCACTTGTGTTGGTGCAGGAAACCACTTTTGCACTTGTATTAGTGTGGAAAAACCACTTTTCGCACTTTTGTTAGTGTTGAAAAACCACTTTTCGCACTTGTGTTAGTGTTGAAAAACCACTTTTCGCACCTGTGTTGGTGCAGGAAACCACTTTTGCACTTGTGTTAGTGTTGAAAAACCACTTTTCGCACTTGTGTTAGTGTTGAAAAACCACTTTTCGCACTTGTGTTGGTGCAGGAAACCACTTTTGCACTTGTATTAGTGTGGAAAAAACACTTTTTGCACTTGTGATAGTGTTGAAAAACCACTTTTCGCACTTGTGTTAGTGTTGAAAAACCATTTTTCGCACTTGTGTTGGTGCAGGAAACCACTTTTGCACTTGTGTTAGTGTTGAAAAACCACTTTTCGCACTTGTGTTAGTGTTGAAAAACCACTTTTCGCACTTGTATTAGTGTTGAATAACCACTTTTCGCACTTGTGTTGTTGCAGGAAACCACTTTTGCACTTGTATTAGTGTGGAAAAAACACTTTTTGCACTTGTGATAGTGTTGAAAAACCACTTTTCGCACTTGTGTTAGTGTTGAAAAACCACTTTTTGCACTTGTGATAGTGTTGAAAAACCACTTTTCGCACTTGTGATAGTGTTGAAAAACCACTTTTCGCACTTGTGTTAGTGTTGAAAAACCACTTTTCGCACTTGTGTTGGTGCAGGAAACCACTTTTGCACCTGTATTAGTGTGGAAAAACCACTTTTCGCACTTGTGTTAGTGTTGAAAAACCACTTTTCGCACTTGTGTTAGTGTTGAAAAACCACTTTTCGCACATGTGTTGGTGCAGGAAACCACTTTTGCACTTGTGATAGTGTTGAAAAACCACTTTTCGCACTTGTGTTAGTGTTGAAAAACCACTTTTCGCACTTGTGTTGGTGCAGGAAACCACTTTTGCACTTGTATTAGTGTGGAAAAAACACTTTTTGCACTTGTGATAGTGTTGAAAAACCACTTTTCGCACTTGTGTTAGTGTTGAAAAACCACTTTTTGCACTTGTGATAGTGTTGAAAAACCACTTTTCGCACTTGTGTTAGTGTTGAAAAACCACTTTTCGCACTTGTGTTAGTGTTGAAAAACCACTTTTCGCACTTGTGTTGGTGCAGGAAACCACTTTTGCACTTGTGTTAGTGTTGAAAAACCACTTTTTGCACTTGTGTTAGTGTTGAAAAACCACTTTTCACACTTGTGTTAGTGTTTAAAAACCACTTTTCGCACTTGTGTTGGTGCAGGAAATCACTTTTGCACTTGTATTAGTGTGGAAAAAACACTTTTTGCACTTGTGATAGTGTTGAAAAACCACTTTTCGCACTTGTGTTAGTGTTGAAAAACCACTTTTCGCACTTGTGTTGGTGCAGGAAACCTCTTTTGCACTTGTGTTAGTGTGGAAAAACCACTTTTCGCACTTGTGTTAGTGTTGAAAAACCACTTTTTGCACTTATGTTAGTGTTGAAAAACCACTTTTCGCACTTGTGTTGGTGCAGGAAACCACTTTTGCACTTGTATTAGTGTGGAAAAACCACTTTTCACACTTGTGTTAGCGTTGAAAAAACACTTTTCGCACTTGTGTTGGTGCAGGAAACCACTTTTGCACTTGTGTTGGTGCAGGAAACCACTTTTGCACTTGTATTAGTGTGGAAAAAACACTTTTCGCACTTGTGTTATTGTTGAAAAACCACTTTTCGCACTTGTGTTAGTGTTGAAAAACCACTTTTCGCACTTGTGTTGGTGCAGGAAACCACTTTTGCACTTGTATTAGTGTGGAAAAACCACTTTTCCCACTTGTGTTAGTGTTGAAAAACCACTTTTCAGACTTGTGTTTGTGTTGAAAAACCACTTTTCGCACTTGTGTTGGTGCAGGAAACCACTTTTGCACTTGCATTAGTGTGGAAAAACCACTTTTCGCACTTGGGTTAGTGTTGAAAAACCACTTTTCGCACTTGTGTTAGTGTTGAAAAACCACTTTTCGCACTTGTGTTGGTGCAGGAAACCACTTTTGCACTTGTGTTAGTGTTGAAAAACCACTTTTCGCACTTGTGTTAGTGTTGAAAAACCACTATTCGCACTTGTGTTAGTGTTGAAAAACCACTATTCGCACTTGTGTTAGTGTTGAAAAACCACTTTTCGCACTTGTGTTGGTGCAGGAAACCACTTTTGCACTTGTATTAGTGTGGAAAAAACACTTTTTGCACTTGTGATAGTGTTGAAAAACCACTTTTCGCACTTGTGTTAGTGTTGAAAAACCACTTTTCGCACTTGTGTTGGTGCAGGAAACCACTTTTGCACTTGTGTTAGTGTTGAAAAACCACTTTTCGCACTTGTGTTAGTGTTGAAAAACCACTTTTCGCACTTGTGCTAGTGTTGAATAACCACTTTTCGCACTTGTGTTGGTGCAGGAAACCACTTTTGCACTTGTATTAGTGTGGAAAAAACACTTTTTGCACTTGTGATAGTGTTGAAAAACCACTTTTCGCACTTGTGTTAGTGTTGAAAAACCACTTTTCGCACTTGTGTTGGTGCAGGAAACCACTTTTGCACTTGTATTAGTGTGGAAAAAACACTTTTTGCACTTGTGATAGTGTTGAAAAACCACTTTTCGCACTTGTGTTAGTATTGAAAAACCACTTTTCGCACTTGTGTTAGTGTTGAAAAACCACTTTTCGCAGTTGTGTTAGTGTTGAAAAACCACTTTTCGCACTTGTGATAGTGTTGAAAAACCACTTTTCGCACTTGTGTTAGTGTTGAAAAACTACTTTTCGCACTTGTGTTGGTGCAGGCAACCACTTTTTGCACTTGTGATAGTGTGGAAAAACCACTTTTGCACTTGTATTAGTGTGGAAAAACCACTTTTGCACTTGTGTTAGTGTTGAAAAACCACTTTTCGCACGTGTGTTGGTGCAGGAAACCTCTTTTGCACTTGTATTAGTGTGGAAAAACCACTTTTCGCACTTGTGTTAGTGTTGAAAAACCACTTTTCGCACTTGTGTTAGTGTTGAAAAACCACTTTTTGCACTTGTGTTGGTGCAGGAAACCACTTTTGCACTTGTATTAGTGTGGAAAAACCACTTTTCGCACTTGTGTTAGTGTTGAAAAACCACTTTTCGCACTTGTGTTAGTGTTGAAAAACCACTTTTCGCACTTGTGTTGGTGCAGGAAACCACTTTTGCACTTGTATTAGTGTGGAAAAAACACTTTTCGCACTTGTGTTATTGTTGAAAAACCACTTTTCGCACTTGTGTTAGTGTTGAAAAACCACTTTTCGCACTTGTGTTGGTGCAGGAAACCACTTTTGCACTTGTATTAGTGTGGAAAAACCACTTTTCGCACTTGTGTTAGTGTTGAAAAACCACTTTTCGCACTTGTGTTAGTGTTGAAAACCACTTTTCGCACCTGTGTTGGTGCAGGAAACCACTTTTGCACTTGTGTTAGTGTTGAAAAACCACTTTACGCACTTGTGTTAGTGTTGAAAAACCACTTATCGCACTTGTGTTAGTGTTGAAAAACCACTTTTCGCACTTATGTTGGTGCAGGAAACCACTTTTGCACTTGTATTAGTGTGGAAAAAACACTTTTTGCACTTGTGATAGTGTTGAAAAACCACTTTTCGCACTTGTGTTAGTGTTGAAAAACCACTTTTCGCACTTGTGTTGGTGCAGGAAACCACTTTTGCACTTGTGTTAGTGTTGAAAAACCACTTTTCGCACTTGTGTTAGTGTTGAAAAACCACTTTTCGCACTTGTGTTAGTGTTGAATAACCACTTTTCGCACTTGTGTTGGTGCAGGAAACCACTTTTGCACTTGTATTAGTGTGGAAAAAACACTTTTTGCACTTGTGATAGTGTTGAAAAACCACTTTTCGCACTTGTGTTAGTGTTGAAAAACCACTTTTCGCACTTGTGTTAGTGTTGAAAAACCACTTTTTGCACTTGTGATAGTGTTGAAAAACCACTTTTCGCAATTGTGTTAGTGTTGAAAAACCACTTTTCGCACTTGTGTTGGTGCAGGAAACCACTTTTGCACCTGTATTAGTGTGGAAAAACCACTTTTCGCACTTGTGGTAGTGTTGAAAAACCACTTTTCGCACTTGTGTTAGTGTTGAAAAACCACTTTTCGCACATGTGTTGGTGCAGGAAACCACTTTTGCACTTGTGATAGTGTTGAAAAACCACTTTTCGCACTTGTGTTAGTGTTGAAAAACCACTTTTCGCACTTGTGTTTGTGCAGGAAACCACTTTTGCACTTGTATTAGTGTGGAAAAAACACTTTTTGCACTTGTGATAGTGTTGAAAAACCACTTTTCGCACTTGTGTTAGTGTTGAAAAACCACTTTTTGCACTTGTGATAGTGTTGAAAAACCACTTTTCGCACTTGTGTTAGTGTTGAAAAACCACTTTTCGCACTTGTGTTGGTGCAGGAAACCACTTTTGCACTTGTATTAGTGTGGAAAAACCACTTTTTGCACTTGTGTTAGTGTTGAAAAAACACTTTTCGCACTTGTGTTAGTGTTGAAAAACCACTTTCCGCACTTGTGTTAGTGTTGAAAAACCACTTTTCGCACTTGTGTTGGTGCAGGAAACCACTTTTGCACTTGTGTTAGTGTTGAAAAACCACTTTTCGCACTTGTGTTAGTGTTGAAAAACCACTTTTCGCACTTGTGTTAGTGTTGAAAAACCACTTTTCGCACTTGTGTTGGTGCAGGAAATCACTTTTGCACTTGTATTAGTGTGGAAAAAACACTTTTTGCACATGTGATAGTGTTGAAAAACCACTTTTCGCACTTGTGTTAGTGTTGAAAAAACACTTTTCGCACTTGTGTTGGTGCAGGAAACCTCTTTTGCACTTGTGTTAGTGTGGAAAAACCACTTTTCGCACTTGTGTTAGTGTTGAAAAACCACTTTTTGCACTTGTGTTAGTGTTGAAAAACCACTTTTCGCACTTGTGTTGGTGCAGGAAACCACTTTTGCACCTGTATTAGTGTGGAAAAACTACTTTTCACACTTGTGTTAGCGTTGAAAAAACACTTTTCGCACTTGTGTTAGTGTTGAAAAACCACTTTTCGCACTTGTGTTGGTGCAGGAAACCACTTTTGCACTTGTGTTGGTGCAGGAAACCACTTTTGCACTTGTATTAGTGTTGAAAAACCACTTTTCGCACTTGTGTTAGTGTTGAAAAACCACTTTTCGCACTTGTGTTGGTGCAGGAAACCACTTTTGCACTTGTATTAGTGTGGAAAAAACACTTTTCGCACTTGTGTTATTGTTGAAAAACCACTTTTCGCACTTGTGTTAGTGTTGAAAAACCACTTTTCGCACTTGTGTTGGTGCAGGAAACCACTTTTGCACTTGTATTAGTGTGGAAAAACCACTTTTCGCACTTGTGTTATTGTTGAAAAACCACTTTTCGCACTTGTGTTAGTGTTGAAAAACCACTTTTCGCACTTGTGTTGGTGCAGGAAACCACTTTTGCACTTGTATTAGTGTGGAAAAACCACTTTTCGCACTTGTGTTAGTGTTGAAAAACCACTTTTCGCACTTGTGTTAGTGTTGAAAACCACTTTTCGCACCTGTGTTGGTGCAGGAAACCACTTTTGCACTTGTGTTAGTGTTGAAAAACCACTTTTCGCACTTGTGTTAGTGTTGAAAAACCACTTTTCGCACTTGTGTTATTGTTGAAAAACCACTTTTCGCACTTGTGTTGGTGCAGGAAACCACTTTTGCACTTGTATTAGTGTGGAAAAAACACTTTTTGCACTTGTGTTAGTGTTGAAAAACCACGTTTCGCACTTGTGTTGGTGCAGGAAACCACTTTTGCACTTGTGTTAGTGTTGAAAAACCACTTTTCGCACTTGTGTTAGTGTTGAAAAACCACTTTTCGCACTTGTGTTAGTGTTGAATAACCACTTTTCGCACTTGTGTTGGTGCAGGAAACCACTTTTGCACTTGTATTAGTGTGGAACAAACACTTTTTGCACTTGTGATAGTGTTGAAAAACCACTTTTCGCACTTGTGTTAGTGTTGAAAAACCACTTTTCGCACTTGTGTTGGTGCAGGAAACCACTTTTCGCACTTGTATTAGTGTGGAAAAACCACTTTTTGCACTTGTGATAGTGTTGAAAAACCACTTTTCGCACTTGTGTTAGTGTTGAAAAACCACTTTTCGCACTTGTGTTGGTGCAGGAAACCACTTTTCGCACTTGTGATAGTGTGGAAAACCACTTTTGCACTTGTATTAGTGTGGAAAAACCACTTTTCGCACTTGTGTTAGTGTTGAAAAACCACTTTTCGCACTTGTGTTGGTGCAGGAAACCACTTTTGCACTTGTATTAGTGTGGAAAAAACACTTTTTGCACTTGTGATAGTGTTGAAAAACCACTTTTCGCACTTGTGTTAGTGTTGAAAAACCACTTTTCGCACTTGTGTTAGTGTTGAAAAACCACTTTTCGCACTTGTGTTAGTGTTGAAAAACCACTTTTCGCACTTGTGATAGTGTTGAAAAACCACTTTTCGCACTTGTGTTAGTGTTGAAAAACTACTTTTCGCACTTGTGTTGGTGCAGGCAACCACTTTTTGCACTTGTGATAGTGTGGAAAAACCACTTTTGCACTTGTATTAGTGTGGAAAAACCACTTTTCGCACTTGTGTTAGTGTTGAAAAACCACTTTTCGCACGTGTGTTGGTGCAGGAAACCACTTTTGCACTTGTATTAGTGTGGAAAAACCACTTTTCGCTCTTGTGTTAGTGTTGAAAAACCACTTTTCGCACTTGTGTTAGTGTTGGAAAACCACTTTTCGCACTTGTGTTGGTGCAGGAAACCACTTTTGCACTTGTATTAGTGTGGAAAAAACACTTTTCGCACTTGTGTTATTGTTGAAAAACCACTTTTCGCACTTGTGTTAGTGTTGAAAAACCACTTTTCGCACTTGTGTTGGTGCAGGAAACCACTTTTGCACTTGTATTAGTGTGGAAAAACCACTTTTCGCACTTTTGTTAGTGTTGAAAAACCACTTTTCGCACTTGTGTTAGTGTTGAAAAACCACTTTTCGCACCTGTGTTGGTGCAGGAAACCACTTTTGCACTTGTGTTAGTGTTGAAAAACCACTTTTCGCACTTGTGTTAGTGTTGAAAAACCACTTTTCGCACTTGTGTTAGTGTTGAAAAACCACTTTTCGCACTTGTGTTGGTGCAGGAAACCACTTTTGCACTTGTATTAGTGTGGAAAAAACACTTTTTGCACTTGTGATAGTGTTGAAAAACCACTTTTCGCACTTGTGTTAGTGTTGAAAAACCATTTTTCGCACTTGTGTTGGTGCAGGAAACCACTTTTGCACTTGTGTTAGTGTTGAAAAACCACTTTTCGCACTTGTGTTAGTGTTGAAAAACCACTTTTCGCACTTGTATTAGTGTTGAATAACCACTTTTCGCACTTGTGTTGGTGCAGGAAACCACTTTTGCACTTGTATTAGTGTGGAAAAAACACTTTTTGCACTTGTGATAGTGTTGAAAAACCACTTTTCGCACTTGTGTTAGTGTTGAAAAACCACTTTTCGCACTTGTGTTAGTGTTGAAAAACCACTTTTTGCACTTGTGATAGTGTTGAAAAACCACTTTTCGCACTTGTGTTAGTGTTGAAAAACCACTTTTCGCACTTGTGTTGGTGCAGGAAACCACTTTTGCACCTGTATTAGTGTTGAAAAACCACTTTTTGCACTTGTGATAGTGTTGAAAAACCACTTTTCGCACTTGTGTTAGTGTTGAAAAAACACTTTTCGCACTTGTGTTAGTGTTGAAAAACCACTTTTCGCACTTGTGTTAGTGTTGAAAAACCACTTTTCGCACATGTGTTGGTGCAGGAAACCACTTTTGCACTTGTGATAGTGTTGAAAAACCACTTTTCGCACTTGTGTTAGTGTTGAAAAACCACTTTTCGCACTTGTGTTGGTGCAGGAAACCACTTTTGCACTTGTATTAGTGTGGAAAAAACACTTTTTGCACTTGTGATAGTGTTGAAAAACCACTTTTCGCACTTGTGTTAGTGTTGAAAAACCACTTTTTGCACTTGTGATAGTGTTGAAAAACCACTTTTCGCACTTGTGTTAGTGTTGAAAAACCACTTTTCACACTTGTGTTGGTGCAGGAAACCACTTTTGCACTTGTATTAGTGTGGAAAAACCACTTTTTGCACTTGTGTTAGTGTTGAAAAACCACTTTTCGCACTTGTGTTAGTGTTGAAAAACCACTTTTCGCACTTGTGTTAGTGTTGAAAAACCACTTTTCGCACTTGTGTTGGTGCAGGAAACCACTTTTGCACTTGTGTTAGTGTTGAAAAACCACTTTTTGCACTTGTGTTAGTGTTGAAAAACCACTTTTCGCACTTGTGTTAGTGTTGAAAAACCACTTTTCGCACTTGTGTTGGTGCAGGAAATCACTTTTGCACTTGTATTAGTGTGGAAAAAACACTTTTTGCACTTGTGATAGTGTTGAAAAACCACTTTTCGCACTTGTGTTAGTGTTGAAAAACCACTTTTCGCACTTGTGTTGGTGCAGGAAACCTCTTTTGCACTTGTGTTAGTGTGGAAAAACCACTTTTCGCACTTGTGTTAGTGTTGAAAAACCACTTATGGCACTTATGTTAGTGTTGAAAAACCACTTTTCGCACTTGTGTTGGTGCAGGAAACCACTTTTGCACTTGTATTAGTGTGGAAAAACCACTTTTCACACTTGTGTTAGCGTTGAAAAAACACTTTTCGCACTTGTGTTAGTGTTGAAAAACCACTTTTCGCACTTGTGTTGGTGCAGGAAACCACTTTTGCACTTGTGTTGGTGCAGGAAACCACTTTTGCACTTGTATTAGTGTGGAAAAAACACTTTTCGCACTTGTGTTATTGTTGAAAAACCACTTTTCGCACTTGTGTTAGTGTTGAAAAACCACTTTTCGCACTTGTGTTGGTGCAGGAAACCACTTTTGCACTTGTATTAGTGTGGAAAAACCACTTTTCGCACTTGTGTTAGTGTTGAAAAACCACTTTTCAGACTAGTGTTTGTGTTGAAAAACCACTTTTCGCACTTGTGTTGGTGCAGGAAACCACTTTTGCACTTGCATTAGTGTGGAAAAACCACTTTTCGCACTTGGGTTAGTGTTGAAAAACCACTTTTCGCACTTGTGTTAGTGTTGAAAAACCACTTTTCGCACTTGTGTTGGTGCAGGAAACCACTTTTGCACTTGTGTTAGTGTTGAAAAACCACTTTTCGCACTTGTGTTAGTGTTGAAAAACCACTATTCGCACTTGTGTTAGTGTTGAAAAACCACTTTTCGCACTTGTGTTGGTGCAGGAAACCACTTTTGCACTTGTATTAGTGTGGAAAAAACACTTTTTGCACTTGTGATAGTGTTGAAAAACCACTTTTCGCACTTGTGTTAGTGTTGAAAAACCACTTTTCGCACTTGTGTTGGTGCAGGAATCCACTTTTGCACTTGTGTTAGTGTTGAAAAACCACTTTTCGCACTTGTGTTAGTGTTGAAAAACCACTTTTCGCACTTGTGTTAGTGTTGAATAACCACTTTTCGCACTTGTGTTGGTGCAGGAAACCACTTTTGCACTTGTATTAGTGTGGAAAAAACACTTTTTGCACTTGTGATAGTGTTGAAAAACCACTTTTCGCACTTGTGTTAGTGTTGAAAAACCACTTTTCGCACTTGTGTTGGTGCAGGAAACCACTTTTGCACTTGTATTAGTGTGGAAAAAACACTTTTTGCACTTGTGATAGTGTTGAAAAACCACTTTTCGCACTTGTGTTAGTGTTGAAAAACCACTTTTCGCACTTGTGTTGGTGCAGGAAACCACTTTTCGCACTTGTGATAGTGTGGAAAACCACTTTTGCAATTGTATTAGTGTGGAAAAACCACTTTTCACACTTGTGTTAGTGTTGAAAAACCACTTTTCGCACTTGTGTTGGTGCAGGAAACCACTTTTGCACTTGTATTAGTGTGGAAAAAACACTTTTTGCACTTGTGATAGTGTTGAAAAACCACTTTTCGCACTTGTGTTAGTGTTGAAAAACCACTTTTCGCACTTGTGTTAGTGTTGAAAAACCACTTTTCGCACTTGTGTTAGTGTTGAAAAACCACTTTTCGCACTTGTGATAGTGTTGAAAAACCACTTTTCGCACTTGTGTTAGTGTTGAAAAACTACTTTTCGCACTTGTGTTGGTGCAGGCAACCACTTTTTGCACTTGTGATAGTGTGGAAAAACCACTTTTGCACTTGTATTAGTGTGGAAAAACCACTTTTCGCACTTGTGTTAGTGTTGAAAAACCACTTTTCGCACGTGTGTTGGTGCAGGAAACCACTTTTGCACTTGTATTAGTGTGGAAAAACCACTTTTCGCTCTTGTGTTAGTGTTGAAAAACCACTTTTCGCACTTGTGTTAGTGTTGAAAAACCACTTTTCGCACTTGTGTTGGTGCAGGAAACCACTTTTGCACTTGTATTAGTGTGGAAAAAACACTTTTCGCACTTGTGTTATTGTTGAAAAACCACTTTTCGCACTTGTGTTAGTGTTGAAAAACCACTTTTCGCACTTGTGTTGGTGCAGGAAACCACTTTTGCACTTGTATTAGTGTGGAAAAACCACTTTTCGCACTTTTGTTAGTGTTGAAAAACCACTTTTCGCACTTGTGTTAGTGTTGAAAAACCACTTTTCGCACCTGTGTTGGTGCAGGAAACCACTTTTGCACTTGTGTTAGTGTTGAAAAACCACTTTTCGCACTTGTGTTAGTGTTGAAAAACCACTTTTCGCACTTGTGTTGGTGCAGGAAACCACTTTTGCACTTGTATTAGTGTGGAAAAAACACTTTTTGCACTTGTGATAGTGTTGAAAAACCACTTTTCGCACTTGTGTTAGTGTTGAAAAACCATTTTTCGCACTTGTGTTGGTGCAGGAAACCACTTTTGCACTTGTGTTAGTGTTGAAAAACCACTTTTCGCACTTGTGTTAGTGTTGAAAAACCACTTTTCGCACTTGTATTAGTGTTGAATAACCACTTTTCGCACTTGTGTTGTTGCAGGAAACCACTTTTGCACTTGTATTAGTGTGGAAAAAACACTTTTTGCACTTGTGATAGTGTTGAAAAACCACTTTTCGCACTTGTGTTAGTGTTGAAAAACCACTTTTTGCACTTGTGATAGTGTTGAAAAACCACTTTTCGCACTTGTGATAGTGTTGAAAAACCACTTTTCGCACTTGTGTTAGTGTTGAAAAACCACTTTTCGCACTTGTGTTGGTGCAGGAAACCACTTTTGCACCTGTATTAGTGTGGAAAAACCACTTTTCGCACTTGTGTTAGTGTTGAAAAACCACTTTTCGCACTTGTGTTAGTGTTGAAAAACCACTTTTCGCACATGTGTTGGTGCAGGAAACCACTTTTGCACTTGTGATAGTGTTGAAAAACCACTTTTCGCACTTGTGTTAGTGTTGAAAAACCACTTTTCGCACTTGTGTTGGTGCAGGAAACCACTTTTGCACTTGTATTAGTGTGGAAAAAACACTTTTTGCACTTGTGATAGTGTTGAAAAACCACTTTTCGCACTTGTGTTAGTGTTGAAAAACCACTTTTTGCACTTGTGATAGTGTTGAAAAACCACTTTTCGCACTTGTGTTAGTGTTGAAAAACCACTTTTCGCACTTGTGTTAGTGTTGAAAAACCACTTTTCGCACTTGTGTTAGTGTTGAAAAACCACTTTTCGCACTTGTGTTGGTGCAGGAAACCACTTTTGCACTTGTGTTAGTGTTGAAAAACCACTTTTTGCACTTGTGTTAGTGTTGAAAAACCACTTTTCACACTTGTGTTAGTGTTTAAAAACCACTTTTCGCACTTGTGTTGGTGCAGGAAATCACTTTTGCACTTGTATTAGTGTGGAAAAAACACTTTTTGCACTTGTGATAGTGTTGAAAAACCACTTTTCGCACTTGTGTTAGTGTTGAAAAACCACTTTTCGCACTTGTGTTGGTGCAGGAAACCTCTTTTGCACTTGTGTTAGTGTGGAAAAACCACTTTTCGCACTTGTGTTAGTGTTGAAAAACCACTTTTTGCACTTATGTTAGTGTTGAAAAACCACTTTTCGCACTTGTGTTGGTGCAGGAAACCACTTTTGCACTTGTATTAGTGTGGAAAAACCACTTTTCACACTTGTGTTAGCGTTGAAAAAACACTTTTCGCACTTGTGTTGGTGCAGGAAACCACTTTTGCACTTGTGTTGGTGCAGGAAACCACTTTTGCACTTGTATTAGTGTGGAAAAAACACTTTTCGCACTTGTGTTATTGTTGAAAAACCACTTTTCGCACTTGTGTTAGTGTTGAAAAACCACTTTTCGCACTTGTGTTGGTGCAGGAAACCACTTTTGCACTTGTATTAGTGTGGAAAAACCACTTTTCCCACTTGTGTTAGTGTTGAAAAACCACTTTTCAGACTTGTGTTTGTGTTGAAAAACCACTTTTCGCACTTGTGTTGGTGCAGGAAACCACTTTTGCACTTGCATTAGTGTGGAAAAACCACTTTTCGCACTTGGGTTAGTGTTGAAAAACCACTTTTCGCACTTGTGTTAGTGTTGAAAAACCACTTTTCGCACTTGTGTTGGTGCAGGAAACCACTTTTGCACTTGTGTTAGTGTTGAAAAACCACTTTTCGCACTTGTGTTAGTGTTGAAAAACCACTATTCGCACTTGTGTTAGTGTTGAAAAACCACTATTCGCACTTGTGTTAGTGTTGAAAAACCACTTTTCGCACTTGTGTTGGTGCAGGAAACCACTTTTGCACTTGTATTAGTGTGGAAAAAACACTTTTTGCACTTGTGATAGTGTTGAAAAACCACTTTTCGCACTTGTGTTAGTGTTGAAAAACCACTTTTCGCACTTGTGTTGGTGCAGGAAACCACTTTTGCACTTGTGTTAGTGTTGAAAAACCACTTTTCGCACTTGTGTTAGTGTTGAAAAACCACTTTTCGCACTTGTGCTAGTGTTGAATAACCACTTTTCGCACTTGTGTTGGTGCAGGAAACCACTTTTGCACTTGTATTAGTGTGGAAAAAACACTTTTTGCACTTGTGATAGTGTTGAAAAACCACTTTTCGCACTTGTGTTAGTGTTGAAAAACCACTTTTCGCACTTGTGTTGGTGCAGGAAACCACTTTTGCACTTGTATTAGTGTGGAAAAAACACTTTTTGCACTTGTGATAGTGTTGAAAAACCACTTTTCGCACTTGTGTTAGTATTGAAAAACCACTTTTCGCACTTGTGTTAGTGTTGAAAAACCACTTTTCGCAGTTGTGTTAGTGTTGAAAAACCACTTTTCGCACTTGTGATAGTGTTGAAAAACCACTTTTCGCACTTGTGTTAGTGTTGAAAAACTACTTTTCGCACTTGTGTTGGTGCAGGCAACCACTTTTTGCACTTGTGATAGTGTGGAAAAACCACTTTTGCACTTGTATTAGTGTGGAAAAACCACTTTTTGCACTTGTGTTAGTGTTGAAAAACCACTTTTCGCACGTGTGTTGGTGCAGGAAACCTCTTTTGCACTTGTATTAGTGTGGAAAAACCACTTTTCGCACTTGTGTTAGTGTTGAAAAACCACTTTTCGCACTTGTGTTAGTGTTGAAAAACCACTTTTTGCACTTGTGTTGGTGCAGGAAACCACTTTTGCACTTGTATTAGTGTGGAAAAACCACTTTTCGCACTTGTGTTAGTGTTGAAAAACCACTTTTCGCACTTGTGTTAGTGTTGAAAAACCACTTTTCGCACTTGTGTTGGTGCAGGAAACCACTTTTGCACTTGTATTAGTGTGGAAAAAACACTTTTCGCACTTGTGTTATTGTTGAAAAACCACTTTTCGCACTTGTGTTAGTGTTGAAAAACCACTTTTCGCACTTGTGTTGGTGCAGGAAACCACTTTTGCACTTGTATTAGTGTGGAAAAACCACTTTTCGCACTTGTGTTAGTGTTGAAAAACCACTTTTCGCACTTGTGTTAGTGTTGAAAACCACTTTTCGCACCTGTGTTGGTGCAGGAAACCACTTTTGCACTTGTGTTAGTGTTGAAAAACCACTTTACGCACTTGTGTTAGTGTTGAAAAACCACTTATCGCACTTGTGTTAGTGTTGAAAAACCACTTTTCGCACTTATGTTGGTGCAGGAAACCACTTTTGCACTTGTATTAGTGTGGAAAAAACACTTTTTGCACTTGTGATAGTGTTGAAAAACCACTTTTCGCACTTGTGTTAGTGTTGAAAAACCACTTTTCGCACTTGTGTTGGTGCAGGAAACCACTTTTGCACTTGTGTTAGTGTTGAAAAACCACTTTTCGCACTTGTGTTAGTGTTGAAAAACCACTTTTCGCACTTGTGTTAGTGTTGAATAACCACTTTTCGCACTTGTGTTGGTGCAGGAAACCACTTTTGCACTTGTATTAGTGTGGAAAAAACACTTTTTGCACTTGTGATAGTGTTGAAAAACCACTTTTCGCACTTGTGTTAGTGTTGAAAAACCACTTTTCGCACTTGTGTTAGTGTTGAAAAACCACTTTTTGCACTTGTGATAGTGTTGAAAAACCACTTTTCGCAATTGTGTTAGTGTTGAAAAACCACTTTTCGCACTTGTGTTGGTGCAGGAAACCACTTTTGCACCTGTATTAGTGTGGAAAAACCACTTTTCGCACTTGTGGTAGTGTTGAAAAACCACTTTTCGCACTTGTGTTAGTGTTGAAAAACCACTTTTCGCACATGTGTTGGTGCAGGAAACCACTTTTGCACTTGTGATAGTGTTGAAAAACCACTTTTCGCACTTGTGTTAGTGTTGAAAAACCACTTTTCGCACTTGTGTTTGTGCAGGAAACCACTTTTGCACTTGTATTAGTGTGGAAAAAACACTTTTTGCACTTGTGATAGTGTTGAAAAACCACTTTTCGCACTTGTGTTAGTGTTGAAAAACCACTTTTTGCACTTGTGATAGTGTTGAAAAACCACTTTTCGCACTTGTGTTAGTGTTGAAAAACCACTTTTCGCACTTGTGTTGGTGCAGGAAACCACTTTTGCACTTGTATTAGTGTGGAAAAACCACTTTTTGCACTTGTGTTAGTGTTGAAAAAACACTTTTCGCACTTGTGTTAGTGTTGAAAAACCACTTTCCGCACTTGTGTTAGTGTTGAAAAACCACTTTTCGCACTTGTGTTGGTGCAGGAAACCACTTTTGCACTTGTGTTAGTGTTGAAAAACCACTTTTCGCACTTGTGTTAGTGTTGAAAAACCACTTTTCGCACTTGTGTTAGTGTTGAAAAACCACTTTTCGCACTTGTGTTGGTGCAGGAAATCACTTTTGCACTTGTATTAGTGTGGAAAAAACACTTTTTGCACATGTGATAGTGTTGAAAAACCACTTTTCGCACTTGTGTTAGTGTTGAAAAAACACTTTTCGCACTTGTGTTGGTGCAGGAAACCTCTTTTGCACTTGTGTTAGTGTGGAAAAACCACTTTTCGCACTTGTGTTAGTGTTGAAAAACCACTTTTTGCACTTGTGTTAGTGTTGAAAAACCACTTTTCGCACTTGTGTTGGTGCAGGAAACCACTTTTGCACCTGTATTAGTGTGGAAAAACTACTTTTCACACTTGTGTTAGCGTTGAAAAAACACTTTTCGCACTTGTGTTAGTGTTGAAAAACCACTTTTCGCACTTGTGTTGGTGCAGGAAACCACTTTTGCACTTGTGTTGGTGTGGAAAAACCACTTTTCGCACTTGTGTTATTGTTGAAAAACCACTTTTCGCACTTGTGTTAGTGTTGAAAAACCACTTTTCGCACTTGTGTTGGTGCAGGAAACCACTTTTGCACTTGTATTAGTGTGGAAAAACCACTTTTCGCACTTGTGTTAGTGTTGAAAAACCACTTTTCGCACTTGTGTTAGTGTTGAAAACCACTTTTCGCACCTGTGTTGGTGCAGGAAACCACTTTTGCACTTGTGTTAGTGTTGAAAAACCACTTTTCGCACTTGTGTTAGTGTTGAAAAACCACTTTTCGCACTTGTGTTATTGTTGAAAAACCACTTTTCGCACTTGTGTTGGTGCAGGAAACCACTTTTGCACTTGTATTAGTGTGGAAAAAACACTTTTTGCACTTGTGTTAGTGTTGAAAAACCACGTTTCGCACTTGTGTTGGTGCAGGAAACCACTTTTGCACTTGTGTTAGTGTTGAAAAACCACTTTTCGCACTTGTGTTAGTGTTGAAAAACCACTTTTCGCACTTGTGTTAGTGTTGAATAACCACTTTTCGCACTTGTGTTGGTGCAGGAAACCACTTTTGCACTTGTATTAGTGTGGAACAAACACTTTTTGCACTTGTGATAGTGTTGAAAAACCACTTTTCGCACTTGTGTTAGTGTTGAAAAACCACTTTTCGCACTTGTGTTGGTGCAGGAAACCACTTTTCGCACTTGTATTAGTGTGGAAAAACCACTTTTTGCACTTGTGATAGTGTTGAAAAACCACTTTTCGCACTTGTGTTAGTGTTGAAAAACCACTTTTCGCACTTGTGTTGGTGCAGGAAACCACTTTTCGCACTTGTGATAGTGTGGAAAACCACTTTTGCACTTGTATTAGTGTGGAAAAACCACTTTTCGCACTTGTGTTAGTGTTGAAAAACCACTTTTCGCACTTGTGTTGGTGCAGGAAACCACTTTTGCACTTGTATTAGTGTGGAAAAAACACTTTTTGCACTTGTGATAGTGTTGAAAAACCACTTTTCGCACTTGTGTTAGTGTTGAAAAACCACTTTTCGCACTTGTGTTAGTGTTGAAAAACCACTTTTCGCACTTGTGTTAGTGTTGAAAAACCACTTTTCGCACTTGTGATAGTGTTGAAAAACCACTTTTCGCACTTGTGTTAGTGTTGAAAAACTACTTTTCGCACTTGTGTTGGTGCAGGCAACCACTTTTTGCACTTGTGATAGTGTGGAAAAACCACTTTTGCACTTGTATTAGTGTGGAAAAACCACTTTTCGCACTTGTGTTAGTGTTGAAAAACCACTTTTCGCACGTGTGTTGGTGCAGGAAACCACTTTTGCACTTGTATTAGTGTGGAAAAACCACTTTTCGCTCTTGTGTTAGTGTTGAAAAACCACTTTTCGCACTTGTGTTAGTGTTGGAAAACCACTTTTCGCACTTGTGTTGGTGCAGGAAACCACTTTTGCACTTGTATTAGTGTGGAAAAAACACTTTTCGCACTTGTGTTATTGTTGAAAAACCACTTTTCGCACTTGTGTTAGTGTTGAAAAACCACTTTTCGCACTTGTGTTGGTGCAGGAAACCACTTTTGCACTTGTATTAGTGTGGAAAAACCACTTTTCGCACTTTTGTTAGTGTTGAAAAACCACTTTTCGCACTTGTGTTAGTGTTGAAAAACCACTTTTCGCACCTGTGTTGGTGCAGGAAACCACTTTTGCACTTGTGTTAGTGTTGAAAAACCACTTTTCGCACTTGTGTTAGTGTTGAAAAACCACTTTTCGCACTTGTGTTAGTGTTGAAAAACCACTTTTCGCACTTGTGTTGGTGCAGGAAACCACTTTTGCACTTGTATTAGTGTGGAAAAAACACTTTTTGCACTTGTGATAGTGTTGAAAAACCACTTTTCGCACTTGTGTTAGTGTTGAAAAACCATTTTTCGCACTTGTGTTGGTGCAGGAAACCACTTTTGCACTTGTGTTAGTGTTGAAAAACCACTTTTCGCACTTGTGTTAGTGTTGAAAAACCACTTTTCGCACTTGTATTAGTGTTGAATAACCACTTTTCGCACTTGTGTTGGTGCAGGAAACCACTTTTGCACTTGTATTAGTGTGGAAAAAACACTTTTTGCACTTGTGATAGTGTTGAAAAACCACTTTTCGCACTTGTGTTAGTGTTGAAAAACCACTTTTCGCACTTGTGTTAGTGTTGAAAAACCACTTTTTGCACTTGTGATAGTGTTGAAAAACCACTTTTCGCACTTGTGTTAGTGTTGAAAAACCACTTTTCGCACTTGTGTTGGTGCAGGAAACCACTTTTGCACCTGTATTAGTGTTGAAAAACCACTTTTTGCACTTGTGATAGTGTTGAAAAACCACTTTTCGCACTTGTGTTAGTGTTGAAAAAACACTTTTCGCACTTGTGTTAGTGTTGAAAAACCACTTTTCGCACTTGTGTTAGTGTTGAAAAACCACTTTTCGCACATGTGTTGGTGCAGGAAACCACTTTTGCACTTGTGATAGTGTTGAAAAACCACTTTTCGCACTTGTGTTAGTGTTGAAAAACCACTTTTCGCACTTGTGTTGGTGCAGGAAACCACTTTTGCACTTGTATTAGTGTGGAAAAAACACTTTTTGCACTTGTGATAGTGTTGAAAAACCACTTTTCGCACTTGTGTTAGTGTTGAAAAACCACTTTTTGCACTTGTGATAGTGTTGAAAAACCACTTTTCGCACTTGTGTTAGTGTTGAAAAACCACTTTTCACACTTGTGTTGGTGCAGGAAACCACTTTTGCACTTGTGTTAGTGTGGAAAAACCACTTTTTGCACTTGTGTTAGTGTTGAAAAACCACTTTTCGCACTTGTGTTAGTGTTGAAAAACCACTTTTCGCACTTGTGTTAGTGTTGAAAAACCACTTTTCGCACTTGTGTTGGTGCAGGAAACCACTTTTGCACTTGTGTTAGTGTTGAAAAACCACTTTTTGCACTTGTGTTAGTGTTGAAAAACCACTTTTCGCACTTGTGTTAGTGTTGAAAAACCACTTTTCGCACTTGTGTTGGTGCAGGAAATCACTTTTGCACTTGTATTAGTGTGGAAAAAACACTTTTTGCACTTGTGATAGTGTTGAAAAACCACTTTTCGCACTTGTGTTAGTGTTGAAAAACCACTTTTCGCACTTGTGTTGGTGCAGGAAACCTCTTTTGCACTTGTGTTAGTGTGGAAAAACCACTTTTCGCACTTGTGTTAGTGTTGAAAAACCACTTATGGCACTTATGTTAGTGTTGAAAAACTACTTTTCGCACTTGTGTTGGTGCAGGAAACCACTTTTGCACTTGTATTAGTGTGGAAAAACCACTTTTCACACTTGTGTTAGCGTTGAAAAAACACTTTTCGCACTTGTGTTAGTGTTGAAAAACCACTTTTCGCACTTGTGTTGGTGCAGGAAACCACTTTTGCACTTGTGTTGGTGCAGGAAACCACTTTTGCACTTGTATTAGTGTGGAAAAAACACTTTTCGCACTTGTGTTATTGTTGAAAAACCACTTTTCGCACTTGTGTTAGTGTTGAAAAACCACTTTTCGCACTTGTGTTGGTGCAGGAAACCACTTTTGCACTTGTATTAGTGTGGAAAAACCACTTTTCGCACTTGTGTTAGTGTTGAAAAACCACTTTTCAGACTAGTGTTTGTGTTGAAAAACCACTTTTCGCACTTGTGTTGGTGCAGGAAACCACTTTTGCACTTGCATTAGTGTGGAAAAACCACTTTTCGCACTTGGGTTAGTGTTGAAAAACCACTTTTCGCACTTGTGTTAGTGTTGAAAAACCACTTTTCGCACTTGTGTTGGTGCAGGAAACCACTTTTGCACTTGTGTTAGTGTTGAAAAACCACTTTTCGCACTTGTGTTAGTGTTGAAAAACCACTATTCGCACTTGTGTTAGTGTTGAAAAACCACTTTTCGCACTTGTGTTGGTGCAGGAAACCACTTTTGCACTTGTATTAGTGTGGAAAAAACACTTTTTGCACTTGTGATAGTGTTGAAAAACCACTTTTCGCACTTGTGTTAGTGTTGAAAAACCACTTTTCGCACTTGTGTTGGTGCAGGAATCCACTTTTGCACTTGTGTTAGTGTTGAAAAACCACTTTTCGCACTTGTGTTAGTGTTGAAAAACCACTTTTCGCACTTGTGTTAGTGTTGAATAACCACTTTTCGCACTTGTGTTGGTGCAGGAAACCACTTTTGCACTTGTATTAGTGTGGAAAAAACACTTTTTGCACTTGTGATAGTGTTGAAAAACCACTTTTCGCACTTGTGTTAGTGTTGAAAAACCACTTTTCGCACTTGTGTTGGTGCAGGAAACCACTTTTGCACTTGTATTAGTGTGGAAAAAACACTTTTTGCACTTGTGATAGTGTTGAAAAACCACTTTTCGCACTTGTGTTAGTATTGAAAAACCACTTTTCGCACTTGTGTTAGTGTTGAAAAACCACTTTTCGCAGTTGTGTTAGTGTTGAAAAACCACTTTTCGCACTTGTGTTAGTGTTGAAAAACCACTTTTCGCACTTGTGTTGGTGCAGGAAACCACTTTTGCACTTGTATTAGTGTGGAAAAACCACTTTTCCCACTTGTGTTAGTGTTGAAAAACCACTTTTCAGACTTGTGTTTGTGTTGAAAAACCACTTTTCGCACTTGTGTTGGTGCAGGAAACCACTTTTGCACTTGCATTAGTGTGGAAAAACCACTTTTCGCACTTGGGTTAGTGTTGAAAAACCACTTTTCGCACTTGTGTTAGTGTTGAAAAACCACTTTTCGCACTTGTGTTGGTGCAGGAAACCACTTTTGCACTTGTGTTAGTGTTGAAAAACCACTTTTCGCACTTGTGTTAGTGTTGAAAAACCACTATTCGCACTTGTGTTAGTGTTGAAAAACCACTATTCGCACTTGTGTTAGTGTTGAAAAACCACTTTTCGCACTTGTGTTGGTGCAGGAAACCACTTTTGCACTTGTATTAGTGTGGAAAAAACACTTTTTGCACTTGTGATAGTGTTGAAAAACCACTTTTCGCACTTGTGTTAGTGTTGAAAAACCACTTTTCGCACTTGTGTTGGTGCAGGAAACCACTTTTGCACTTGTGTTAGTGTTGAAAAACCACTTTTCGCACTTGTGTTAGTGTTGAAAAACCACTTTTCGCACTTGTGCTAGTGTTGAATAACCACTTTTCGCACTTGTGTTGGTGCAGGAAACCACTTTTGCACTTGTATTAGTGTGGAAAAAACACTTTTTGCACTTGTGATAGTGTTGAAAAACCACTTTTCGCACTTGTGTTAGTGTTGAAAAACCACTTTTCGCACTTGTGTTGGTGCAGGAAACCACTTTTGCACTTGTATTAGTGTGGAAAAAACACTTTTTGCACTTGTGATAGTGTTGAAAAACCACTTTTCGCACTTGTGTTAGTATTGAAAAACCACTTTTCGCACTTGTGTTAGTGTTGAAAAACCACTTTTCGCAGTTGTGTTAGTGTTGAAAAACCACTTTTCGCACTTGTGATAGTGTTGAAAAACCACTTTTCGCACTTGTGTTAGTGTTGAAAAACTACTTTTCGCACTTGTGTTGGTGCAGGCAACCACTTTTTGCACTTGTGATAGTGTGGAAAAACCACTTTTGCACTTGTATTAGTGTGGAAAAACCACTTTTTGCACTTGTGTTAGTGTTGAAAAACCACTTTTCGCACGTGTGTTGGTGCAGGAAACCTCTTTTGCACTTGTATTAGTGTGGAAAAACCACTTTTCGCACTTGTGTTAGTGTTGAAAAACCACTTTTCGCACTTGTGTTAGTGTTGAAAAACCACTTTTTGCACTTGTGTTGGTGCAGGAAACCACTTTTGCACTTGTATTAGTGTGGAAAAACCACTTTTCGCACTTGTGTTAGTGTTGAAAAACCACTTTTCGCACTTGTGTTAGTGTTGAAAAACCACTTTTCGCACTTGTGTTGGTGCAGGAAACCACTTTTGCACTTGTATTAGTGTGGAAAAAACACTTTTCGCACTTGTGTTATTGTTGAAAAACCACTTTTCGCACTTGTGTTAGTGTTGAAAAACCACTTTTCGCACTTGTGTTGGTGCAGGAAACCACTTTTGCACTTGTATTAGTGTGGAAAAACCACTTTTCGCACTTGTGTTAGTGTTGAAAAACCACTTTTCGCACTTGTGTTAGTGTTGAAAACCACTTTTCGCACCTGTGTTGGTGCAGGAAACCACTTTTGCACTTGTGTTAGTGTTGAAAAACCACTTTACGCACTTGTGTTAGTGTTGAAAAACCACTTATCGCACTTGTGTTAGTGTTGAAAAACCACTTTTCGCACTTATGTTGGTGCAGGAAACCACTTTTGCACTTGTATTAGTGTGGAAAAAACACTTTTTGCACTTGTGATAGTGTTGAAAAACCACTTTTCGCACTTGTGTTAGTGTTGAAAAACCACTTTTCGCACTTGTGTTGGTGCAGGAAACCACTTTTGCACTTGTGTTAGTGTTGAAAAACCACTTTTCGCACTTGTGTTAGTGTTGAAAAACCACTTTTCGCACTTGTGTTAGTGTTGAATAACCACTTTTCGCACTTGTGTTGGTGCAGGAAACCACTTTTGCACTTGTATTAGTGTGGAAAAAACACTTTTTGCACTTGTGATAGTGTTGAAAAACCACTTTTCGCACTTGTGTTAGTGTTGAAAAACCACTTTTCGCACTTGTGTTAGTGTTGAAAAACCACTTTTTGCACTTGTGATAGTGTTGAAAAACCACTTTTCGCAATTGTGTTAGTGTTGAAAAACCACTTTTCGCACTTGTGTTGGTGCAGGAAACCACTTTTGCACCTGTATTAGTGTGGAAAAACCACTTTTCGCACTTGTGGTAGTGTTGAAAAACCACTTTTCGCACTTGTGTTAGTGTTGAAAAACCACTTTTCGCACATGTGTTGGTGCAGGAAACCACTTTTGCACTTGTGATAGTGTTGAAAAACCACTTTTCGCACTTGTGTTAGTGTTGAAAAACCACTTTTCGCACTTGTGTTTGTGCAGGAAACCACTTTTGCACTTGTATTAGTGTGGAAAAAACACTTTTTGCACTTGTGATAGTGTTGAAAAACCACTTTTCGCACTTGTGTTAGTGTTGAAAAACCACTTTTTGCACTTGTGATAGTGTTGAAAAACCACTTTTCGCACTTGTGTTAGTGTTGAAAAACCACTTTTCGCACTTGTGTTGGTGCAGGAAACCACTTTTGCACTTGTATTAGTGTGGAAAAACCACTTTTTGCACTTGTGTTAGTGTTGAAAAAACACTTTTCGCACTTGTGTTAGTGTTGAAAAACCACTTTCCGCACTTGTGTTAGTGTTGAAAAACCACTTTTCGCACTTGTGTTGGTGCAGGAAACCACTTTTGCACTTGTGTTAGTGTTGAAAAACCACTTTTCGCACTTGTGTTAGTGTTGAAAAACCACTTTTCGCACTTGTGTTAGTGTTGAAAAACCACTTTTCGCACTTGTGTTGGTGCAGGAAATCACTTTTGCACTTGTATTAGTGTGGAAAAAACACTTTTTGCACATGTGATAGTGTTGAAAAACCACTTTTCGCACTTGTGTTAGTGTTGAAAAAACACTTTTCGCACTTGTGTTGGTGCAGGAAACCTCTTTTGCACTTGTGTTAGTGTGGAAAAACCACTTTTCGCACTTGTGTTAGTGTTGAAAAACCACTTTTTGCACTTGTGTTAGTGTTGAAAAACCACTTTTCGCACTTGTGTTGGTGCAGGAAACCACTTTTGCACCTGTATTAGTGTGGAAAAACTACTTTTCACACTTGTGTTAGCGTTGAAAAAACACTTTTCGCACTTGTGTTAGTGTTGAAAAACCACTTTTCGCACTTGTGTTGGTGCAGGAAACCACTTTTGCACTTGTGTTGGTGCAGGAAACCACTTTTGCACTTGTATTAGTGTTGAAAAACCACTTTTCGCACTTGTGTTAGTGTTGAAAAACCACTTTTCGCACTTGTGTTGGTGCAGGAAACCACTTTTGCACTTGTATTAGTGTGGAAAAAACACTTTTCGCACTTGTGTTATTGTTGAAAAACCACTTTTCGCACTTGTGTTAGTGTTGAAAAACCACTTTTCGCACTTGTGTTGGTGCAGGAAACCACTTTTGCACTTGTATTAGTGTGGAAAAACCACTTTTCGCACTTGTGTTATTGTTGAAAAACCACTTTTCGCACTTGTGTTAGTGTTGAAAAACCACTTTTCGCACTTGTGTTGGTGCAGGAAACCACTTTTGCACTTGTATTAGTGTGGAAAAACCACTTTTCGCACTTGTGTTAGTGTTGAAAAACCACTTTTCGCACTTGTGTTAGTGTTGAAAACCACTTTTCGCACCTGTGTTGGTGCAGGAAACCACTTTTGCACTTGTGTTAGTGTTGAAAAACCACTTTTCGCACTTGTGTTAGTGTTGAAAAACCACTTTTCGCACTTGTGTTATTGTTGAAAAACCACTTTTCGCACTTGTGTTGGTGCAGGAAACCACTTTTGCACTTGTATTAGTGTGGAAAAAACACTTTTTGCACTTGTGTTAGTGTTGAAAAACCACGTTTCGCACTTGTGTTGGTGCAGGAAACCACTTTTGCACTTGTGTTAGTGTTGAAAAACCACTTTTCGCACTTGTGTTAGTGTTGAAAAACCACTTTTCGCACTTGTGTTAGTGTTGAATAACCACTTTTCGCACTTGTGTTGGTGCAGGAAACCACTTTTGCACTTGTATTAGTGTGGAACAAACACTTTTTGCACTTGTGATAGTGTTGAAAAACCACTTTTCGCACTTGTGTTAGTGTTGAAAAACCACTTTTCGCACTTGTGTTGGTGCAGGAAACCACTTTTCGCACTTGTATTAGTGTGGAAAAACCACTTTTTGCACTTGTGATAGTGTTGAAAAACCACTTTTCGCACTTGTGTTAGTGTTGAAAAACCACTTTTCGCACTTGTGTTGGTGCAGGAAACCACTTTTCGCACTTGTGATAGTGTGGAAAACCACTTTTGCACTTGTATTAGTGTGGAAAAACCACTTTTCGCACTTGTGTTAGTGTTGAAAAACCACTTTTCGCACTTGTGTTGGTGCAGGAAACCACTTTTGCACTTGTATTAGTGTGGAAAAAACACTTTTTGCACTTGTGATAGTGTTGAAAAACCACTTTTCGCACTTGTGTTAGTGTTGAAAAACCACTTTTCGCACTTGTGTTAGTGTTGAAAAACCACTTTTCGCACTTGTGTTAGTGTTGAAAAACCACTTTTCGCACTTGTGATAGTGTTGAAAAACCACTTTTCGCACTTGTGTTAGTGTTGAAAAACTACTTTTCGCACTTGTGTTGGTGCAGGCAACCACTTTTGCACTTGTGATAGTGTGGAAAAACCACTTTTGCACTTGTATTAGTGTGGAAAAACCACTTTTCGCACTTGTGTTATTGTTGAAAAACCACTTTTCGCACTTGTGTTAGTGTTGAAAAACCACTTTTCGCACTTGTGTTGGTGCAGGAAACCACTTTTGCACTTGTATTAGTGTGGAAAAACCACTTTTCGCACTTTTGTTAGTGTTGAAAAACCACTTTTCGCACTTGTGTTGGTGCAGGAAACCACTTTTCGCACCTGTGTTGGTGCAGGAAACCACTTTTGCACTTGTGTTAGTGTTGAAAAACCACTTTTCGCACTTGTGTTAGTGTTGAAAAACCACTTTTCGCACTTGTGTTAGTGTTGAAAAACCACTTTTCGCACTTGTGTTGGTGCAGGAAACCACTTTTGCACTTGTATTAGTGTGGAAAAAACACTTTTTGCACTTGTGATAGTGTTGAAAAACCACTTTTCGCACTTGTGTTAGTGTTGAAAAACCATTTTTCGCACTTGTGTTGGTGCAGGAAACCACTTTTGCACTTGTGTTAGTGTTGAAAAACCACTTTTCGCACTTGTGTTAGTGTTGAAAAACCACTTTTCGCACTTGTATTAGTGTTGAATAACCACTTTTCGCACTTGTGTTGGTGCAGGAAACCACTTTTGCACTTGTATTAGTGTGGAAAAAACACTTTTTGCACTTGTGATAGTGTTGAAAAACCACTTTTCGCACTTGTGTTAGTGTTGAAAAACCACTTTTCGCACTTGTGTTAGTGTTGAAAAACCACTTTTTGCACTTGTGATAGTGTTGAAAAACCACTTTTCGCACTTGTGTTAGTGTTGAAAAACCACTTTTCGCACTTGTGTTGGTGCAGGAAACCACTTTTGCACCTGTATTAGTGTTGAAAAACCACTTTTTGCACTTGTGATAGTGTTGAAAAACCACTTTTCGCACTTGTGTTAGTGTTGAAAAAACACTTTTCGCACTTGTGTTAGTGTTGAAAAACCACTTTTCGCACTTGTGTTAGTGTTGAAAAACCACTTTTCGCACATGTGTTGGTGCAGGAAACCACTTTTGCACTTGTGATAGTGTTGAAAAACCACTTTTCGCACTTGTGTTAGTGTTGAAAAACCACTTTTCGCACTTGTGTTGGTGCAGGAAACCACTTTTGCACTTGTATTAGTGTGGAAAAAACACTTTTTGCACTTGTGATAGTGTTGAAAAACCACTTTTCGCACTTGTGTTAGTGTTGAAAAACCACTTTTTGCACTTGTGATAGTGTTGAAAAACCACTTTTCACACTTGTGTTAGTGTTGAAAAACCACTTTTCACACTTGTGTTGGTGCAGGAAACCACTTTTGCACTTGTATTAGTGTGGAAAAACCACTTTTTGCACTTGTGTTAGTGTTGAAAAACCACTTTTCGCACTTGTGTTAGTGTTGAAAAACCACTTTTCGCACTTGTGTTAGTGTTGAAAAACCACTTTTCGCACTTGTGTTGGTGCAGGAAACCACTTTTGCACTTGTGTTAGTGTTGAAAAACCACTTTTTGCACTTGTGTTAGTGTTGAAAAACCACTTTTCGCACTTGTGTTAGTGTTGAAAAACCACTTTTCGCACTTGTGTTGGTGCAGGAAATCACTTTTGCACTTGTATTAGTGTGGAAAAAACACTTTTTGCACTTGTGATAGTGTTGAAAAACCACTTTTCGCACTTGTGTTAGTGTTGAAAAACCACTTTTCGCACTTGTGTTGGTGCAGGAAACCTCTTTTGCACTTGTGTTAGTGTGGAAAAACCACTTTTCGCACTTGTGTTAGTGTTGAAAAACCACTTATGGCACTTATGTTAGTGTTGAAAAACCACTTTTCGCACTTGTGTTGGTGCAGGAAACCACTTTTGCACTTGTATTAGTGTGGAAAAACCACTTTTCACACTTGTGTTAGCGTTGAAAAAACACTTTTCGCACTTGTGTTAGTGTTGAAAAACCACTTTTCGCACTTGTGTTGGTGCAGGAAACCACTTTTGCACTTGTGTTGGTGCAGGAAACCACTTTTGCACTTGTATTAGTGTGGAAAAAACACTTTTCGCACTTGTGTTATTGTTGAAAAACCACTTTTCGCACTTGTGTTAGTGTTGAAAAACCACTTTTCGCACTTGTGTTGGTGCAGGAAACCACTTTTGCACTTGTATTAGTGTGGAAAAACCACTTTTCGCACTTGTGTTAGTGTTGAAAAACCACTTTTCAGACTAGTGTTTGTGTTGAAAAACCACTTTTCGCACTTGTGTTGGTGCAGGAAACCACTTTTGCACTTGCATTAGTGTGGAAAAACCACTTTTCGCACTTGGGTTAGTGTTGAAAAACCACTTTTCGCACTTGTGTTAGTGTTGAAAAACCACTTTTCGCACTTGTGTTGGTGCAGGAAACCACTTTTGCACTTGTGTTAGTGTTGAAAAACCACTTTTCGCACTTGTGTTAGTGTTGAAAAACCACTATTCGCACTTGTGTTAGTGTTGAAAAACCACTTTTCGCACTTGTGTTGGTGCAGGAAACCACTTTTGCACTTGTATTAGTGTGGAAAAAACACTTTTTGCACTTGTGATAGTGTTGAAAAACCACTTTTCGCACTTGTGTTAGTGTTGAAAAACCACTTTTCGCACTTGTGTTGGTGCAGGAATCCACTTTTGCACTTGTGTTAGTGTTGAAAAACCACTTTTCGCACTTGTGTTAGTGTTGAAAAACCACTTTTCGCACTTGTGTTAGTGTTGAATAACCACTTTTCACACTTGTGTTGGTGCAGGAAACCACTTTTGCACTTGTATTAGTGTGGAAAAAACACTTTTTGCACTTGTGATAGTGTTGAAAAACCACTTTTCGCACTTGTGTTAGTGTTGAAAAACCACTTTTCGCACTTGTGTTGGTGCAGGAAACCACTTTTGCACTTGTATTAGTGTGGAAAAAACACTTTTTGCACTTGTGATAGTGTTGAAAAACCACTTTTCGCACTTGTGTTAGTATTGAAAAACCACTTTTCGCACTTGTGTTAGTGTTGAAAAACCACTTTTCGCAGTTGTGTTAGTGTTGAAAAACCACTTTTCGCACTTGTGTTAGTGTTGAAAAACCACTTTTCGCACTTGTGTTGGTGCAGGAAACCACTTTTGCACTTGTATTAGTGTGGAAAAACCACTTTTCCCACTTGTGTTAGTGTTGAAAAACCACTTTTCAGACTTGTGTTTGTGTTGAAAAACCACTTTTCGCACTTGTGTTGGTGCAGGAAACCACTTTTGCACTTGCATTAGTGTGGAAAAACCACTTTTCGCACTTGGGTTAGTGTTGAAAAACCACTTTTCGCACTTGTGTTAGTGTTGAAAAACCACTTTTCGCACTTGTGTTGGTGCAGGAAACCACTTTTGCACTTGTGTTAGTGTTGAAAAACCACTTTTCGCACTTGTGTTAGTGTTGAAAAACCACTATTCGCACTTGTGTTAGTGTTGAAAAACCACTATTCGCACTTGTGTTAGTGTTGAAAAACCACTTTTCGCACTTGTGTTGGTGCAGGAAACCACTTTTGCACTTGTATTAGTGTGGAAAAAACACTTTTTGCACTTGTGATAGTGTTGAAAAACCACTTTTCGCACTTGTGTTAGTGTTGAAAAACCACTTTTCGCACTTGTGTTGGTGCAGGAAACCACTTTTGCACTTGTGTTAGTGTTGAAAAACCACTTTTCGCACTTGTGTTAGTGTTGAAAAACCACTTTTCGCACTTGTGCTAGTGTTGAATAACCACTTTTCGCACTTGTGTTGGTGCAGGAAACCACTTTTGCACTTGTATTAGTGTGGAAAAAACACTTTTTGCACTTGTGATAGTGTTGAAAAACCACTTTTCGCACTTGTGTTAGTGTTGAAAAACCACTTTTCGCACTTGTGTTGGTGCAGGAAACCACTTTTGCACTTGTATTAGTGTGGAAAAAACACTTTTTGCACTTGTGATAGTGTTGAAAAACCACTTTTCGCACTTGTGTTAGTATTGAAAAACCACTTTTCGCACTTGTGTTAGTGTTGAAAAACCACTTTTCGCAGTTGTGTTAGTGTTGAAAAACCACTTTTCGCACTTGTGATAGTGTTGAAAAACCACTTTTCGCACTTGTGTTAGTGTTGAAAAACTACTTTTCGCACTTGTGTTGGTGCAGGCAACCACTTTTTGCACTTGTGATAGTGTGGAAAAACCACTTTTGCACTTGTATTAGTGTGGAAAAACCACTTTTTGCACTTGTGTTAGTGTTGAAAAACCACTTTTCGCACGTGTGTTGGTGCAGGAAACCTCTTTTGCACTTGTATTAGTGTGGAAAAACCACTTTTCGCACTTGTGTTAGTGTTGAAAAACCACTTTTCGCACTTGTGTTAGTGTTGAAAAACCACTTTTTGCACTTGTGTTGGTGCAGGAAACCACTTTTGCACTTGTATTAGTGTGGAAAAACCACTTTTCGCACTTGTGTTAGTGTTGAAAAACCACTTTTCGCACTTGTGTTAGTGTTGAAAAACCACTTTTCGCACTTGTGTTGGTGCAGGAAACCACTTTTGCACTTGTATTAGTGTGGAAAAAACACTTTTCGCACTTGTGTTATTGTTGAAAAACCACTTTTCGCACTTGTGTTAGTGTTGAAAAACCACTTTTCGCACTTGTGTTGGTGCAGGAAACCACTTTTGCACTTGTATTAGTGTGGAAAAACCACTTTTCGCACTTGTGTTAGTGTTGAAAAACCACTTTTCGCACTTGTGTTAGTGTTGAAAACCACTTTTCGCACCTGTGTTGGTGCAGGAAACCACTTTTGCACTTGTGTTAGTGTTGAAAAACCACTTTACGCACTTGTGTTAGTGTTGAAAAACCACTTATCGCACTTGTGTTAGTGTTGAAAAACCACTTTTCGCACTTATGTTGGTGCAGGAAACCACTTTTGCACTTGTATTAGTGTGGAAAAAACACTTTTTGCACTTGTGATAGTGTTGAAAAACCACTTTTCGCACTTGTGTTAGTGTTGAAAAACCACTTTTCGCACTTGTGTTGGTGCAGGAAACCACTTTTGCACTTGTGTTAGTGTTGAAAAACCACTTTTCGCACTTGTGTTAGTGTTGAAAAACCACTTTTCGCACTTGTGTTAGTGTTGAATAACCACTTTTCGCACTTGTGTTGGTGCAGGAAACCACTTTTGCACTTGTATTAGTGTGGAAAAAACACTTTTTGCACTTGTGATAGTGTTGAAAAACCACTTTTCGCACTTGTGTTAGTGTTGAAAAACCACTTTTCGCACTTGTGTTAGTGTTGAAAAACCACTTTTTGCACTTGTGATAGTGTTGAAAAACCACTTTTCGCAATTGTGTTAGTGTTGAAAAACCACTTTTCGCACTTGTGTTGGTGCAGGAAACCACTTTTGCACCTGTATTAGTGTGGAAAAACCACTTTTCGCACTTGTGGTAGTGTTGAAAAACCACTTTTCGCACTTGTGTTAGTGTTGAAAAACCACTTTTCGCACATGTGTTGGTGCAGGAAACCACTTTTGCACTTGTGATAGTGTTGAAAAACCACTTTTCGCACTTGTGTTAGTGTTGAAAAACCACTTTTCGCACTTGTGTTTGTGCAGGAAACCACTTTTGCACTTGTATTAGTGTGGAAAAAACACTTTTTGCACTTGTGATAGTGTTGAAAAACCACTTTTCGCACTTGTGTTAGTGTTGAAAAACCACTTTTTGCACTTGTGATAGTGTTGAAAAACCACTTTTCGCACTTGTGTTAGTGTTGAAAAACCACTTTTCGCACTTGTGTTGGTGCAGGAAACCACTTTTGCACTTGTATTAGTGTGGAAAAACCACTTTTTGCACTTGTGTTAGTGTTGAAAAAACACTTTTCGCACTTGTGTTAGTGTTGAAAAACCACTTTCCGCACTTGTGTTAGTGTTGAAAAACCACTTTTCGCACTTGTGTTGGTGCAGGAAACCACTTTTGCACTTGTGTTAGTGTTGAAAAACCACTTTTCGCACTTGTGTTAGTGTTGAAAAACCACTTTTCGCACTTGTGTTAGTGTTGAAAAACCACTTTTCGCACTTGTGTTGGTGCAGGAAATCACTTTTGCACTTGTATTAGTGTGGAAAAAACACTTTTTGCACATGTGATAGTGTTGAAAAACCACTTTTCGCACTTGTGTTAGTGTTGAAAAAACACTTTTCGCACTTGTGTTGGTGCAGGAAACCTCTTTTGCACTTGTGTTAGTGTGGAAAAACCACTTTTCGCACTTGTGTTAGTGTTGAAAAACCACTTTTTGCACTTGTGTTAGTGTTGAAAAACCACTTTTCGCACTTGTGTTGGTGCAGGAAACCACTTTTGCACCTGTATTAGTGTGGAAAAACTACTTTTCACACTTGTGTTAGCGTTGAAAAAACACTTTTCGCACTTGTGTTAGTGTTGAAAAACCACTTTTCGCACTTGTGTTGGTGCAGGAAACCACTTTTGCACTTGTGTTGGTGCAGGAAACCACTTTTGCACTTGTATTAGTGTTGAAAAACCACTTTTCGCACTTGTGTTAGTGTTGAAAAACCACTTTTCGCACTTGTGTTGGTGCAGGAAACCACTTTTGCACTTGTATTAGTGTGGAAAAAACACTTTTCGCACTTGTGTTATTGTTGAAAAACCACTTTTCGCACTTGTGTTAGTGTTGAAAAACCACTTTTCGCACTTGTGTTGGTGCAGGAAACCACTTTTGCACTTGTATTAGTGTGGAAAAACCACTTTTCGCACTTGTGTTATTGTTGAAAAACCACTTTTCGCACTTGTGTTAGTGTTGAAAAACCACTTTTCGCACTTGTGTTGGTGCAGGAAACCACTTTTGCACTTGTATTAGTGTGGAAAAACCACTTTTCGCACTTGTGTTAGTGTTGAAAAACCACTTTTCGCACTTGTGTTAGTGTTGAAAACCACTTTTCGCACCTGTGTTGGTGCAGGAAACCACTTTTGCACTTGTGTTAGTGTTGAAAAACCACTTTTCGCACTTGTGTTAGTGTTGAAAAACCACTTTTCGCACTTGTGTTATTGTTGAAAAACCACTTTTCGCACTTGTGTTGGTGCAGGAAACCACTTTTGCACTTGTATTAGTGTGGAAAAAACACTTTTTGCACTTGTGTTAGTGTTGAAAAACCACGTTTCGCACTTGTGTTGGTGCAGGAAACCACTTTTGCACTTGTGTTAGTGTTGAAAAACCACTTTTCGCACTTGTGTTAGTGTTGAAAAACCACTTTTCGCACTTGTGTTAGTGTTGAATAACCACTTTTCGCACTTGTGTTGGTGCAGGAAACCACTTTTGCACTTGTATTAGTGTGGAACAAACACTTTTTGCACTTGTGATAGTGTTGAAAAACCACTTTTCGCACTTGTGTTAGTGTTGAAAAACCACTTTTCGCACTTGTGTTGGTGCAGGAAACCACTTTTCGCACTTGTATTAGTGTGGAAAAACCACTTTTTGCACTTGTGATAGTGTTGAAAAACCACTTTTCGCACTTGTGTTAGTGTTGAAAAACCACTTTTCGCACTTGTGTTGGTGCAGGAAACCACTTTTCGCACTTGTGATAGTGTGGAAAACCACTTTTGCACTTGTATTAGTGTGGAAAAACCACTTTTCGCACTTGTGTTAGTGTTGAAAAACCACTTTTCGCACTTGTGTTGGTGCAGGAAACCACTTTTGCACTTGTATTAGTGTGGAAAAAACACTTTTTGCACTTGTGATAGTGTTGAAAAACCACTTTTCGCACTTGTGTTAGTGTTGAAAAACCACTTTTCGCACTTGTGTTAGTGTTGAAAAACCACTTTTCGCACTTGTGTTAGTGTTGAAAAACCACTTTTCGCACTTGTGATAGTGTTGAAAAACCACTTTTCGCACTTGTGTTAGTGTTGAAAAACTACTTTTCGCACTTGTGTTGGTGCAGGCAACCACTTTTTGCACTTGTGATAGTGTGGAAAAACCACTTTTGCACTTGTATTAGTGTGGAAAAACCACTTTTCGCACTTGTGTTAGTGTTGAAAAACCACTTTTCGCACGTGTGTTGGTGCAGGAAACCACTTTTGCACTTGTATTAGTGTGGAAAAACCACTTTTCGCTCTTGTGTTAGTGTTGAAAAACCACTTTTCGCACTTGTGTTAGTGTTGGAAAACCACTTTTCGCACTTGTGTTGGTGCAGGAAACCACTTTTGCACTTGTATTAGTGTGGAAAAAACACTTTTCGCACTTGTGTTATTGTTGAAAAACCACTTTTCGCACTTGTGTTAGTGTTGAAAAACCACTTTTCGCACTTGTGTTGGTGCAGGAAACCACTTTTGCACTTGTATTAGTGTGGAAAAACCACTTTTCGCACTTTTGTTAGTGTTGAAAAACCACTTTTCGCACTTGTGTTAGTGTTGAAAAACCACTTTTCGCACCTGTGTTGGTGCAGGAAACCACTTTTGCACTTGTGTTAGTGTTGAAAAACCACTTTTCGCACTTGTGTTAGTGTTGAAAAACCACTTTTCGCACTTGTGTTAGTGTTGAAAAACCACTTTTCGCACTTGTGTTGGTGCAGGAAACCACTTTTGCACTTGTATTAGTGTGGAAAAAACACTTTTTGCACTTGTGATAGTGTTGAAAAACCACTTTTCGCACTTGTGTTAGTGTTGAAAAACCATTTTTCGCACTTGTGTTGGTGCAGGAAACCACTTTTGCACTTGTGTTAGTGTTGAAAAACCACTTTTCGCACTTGTGTTAGTGTTGAAAAACCACTTTTCGCACTTGTATTAGTGTTGAATAACCACTTTTCGCACTTGTGTTGGTGCAGGAAACCACTTTTGCACTTGTATTAGTGTGGAAAAAACACTTTTTGCACTTGTGATAGTGTTGAAAAACCACTTTTCGCACTTGTGTTAGTGTTGAAAAACCACTTTTCGCACTTGTGTTAGTGTTGAAAAACCACTTTTTGCACTTGTGATAGTGTTGAAAAACCACTTTTCGCACTTGTGTTAGTGTTGAAAAACCACTTTTCGCACTTGTGTTGGTGCAGGAAACCACTTTTGCACCTGTATTAGTGTTGAAAAACCACTTTTTGCACTTGTGATAGTGTTGAAAAACCACTTTTCGCACTTGTGTTAGTGTTGAAAAAACACTTTTCGCACTTGTGTTAGTGTTGAAAAACCACTTTTCGCACTTGTGTTAGTGTTGAAAAACCACTTTTCGCACATGTGTTGGTGCAGGAAACCACTTTTGCACTTGTGATAGTGTTGAAAAACCACTTTTCGCACTTGTGTTAGTGTTGAAAAACCACTTTTCGCACTTGTGTTGGTGCAGGAAACCACTTTTGCACTTGTATTAGTGTGGAAAAAACACTTTTTGCACTTGTGATAGTGTTGAAAAACCACTTTTCGCACTTGTGTTAGTGTTGAAAAACCACTTTTTGCACTTGTGATAGTGTTGAAAAACCACTTTTCGCACTTGTGTTAGTGTTGAAAAACCACTTTTCACACTTGTGTTGGTGCAGGAAACCACTTTTGCACTTGTATTAGTGTGGAAAAACCACTTTTTGCACTTGTGTTAGTGTTGAAAAACCACTTTTCGCACTTGTGTTAGTGTTGAAAAACCACTTTTCGCACTTGTGTTAGTGTTGAAAAACCACTTTTCGCACTTGTGTTGGTGCAGGAAACCACTTTTGCACTTGTGTTAGTGTTGAAAAACCACTTTTTGCACTTGTGTTAGTGTTGAAAAACCACTTTTCGCACTTGTGTTAGTGTTGAAAAACCACTTTTCGCACTTGTGTTGGTGCAGGAAATCACTTTTGCACTTGTATTAGTGTGGAAAAAACACTTTTTGCACTTGTGATAGTGTTGAAAAACCACTTTTCGCACTTGTGTTAGTGTTGAAAAACCACTTTTCGCACTTGTGTTGGTGCAGGAAACCTCTTTTGCACTTGTGTTAGTGTGGAAAAACCACTTTTCGCACTTGTGTTAGTGTTGAAAAACCACTTATGGCACTTATGTTAGTGTTGAAAAACCACTTTTCGCACTTGTGTTGGTGCAGGAAACCACTTTTGCACTTGTATTAGTGTGGAAAAACCACTTTTCACACTTGTGTTAGCGTTGAAAAAACACTTTTCGCACTTGTGTTAGTGTTGAAAAACCACTTTTCGCACTTGTGTTGGTGCAGGAAACCACTTTTGCACTTGTGTTGGTGCAGGAAACCACTTTTGCACTTGTATTAGTGTGGAAAAAACACTTTTCGCACTTGTGTTATTGTTGAAAAACCACTTTTCGCACTTGTGTTAGTGTTGAAAAACCACTTTTCGCACTTGTGTTGGTGCAGGAAACCACTTTTGCACTTGTATTAGTGTGGAAAAACCACTTTTCGCACTTGTGTTAGTGTTGAAAAACCACTTTTCAGACTAGTGTTTGTGTTGAAAAACCACTTTTCGCACTTGTGTTGGTGCAGGAAACCACTTTTGCACTTGCATTAGTGTGGAAAAACCACTTTTCGCACTTGGGTTAGTGTTGAAAAACCACTTTTCGCACTTGTGTTAGTGTTGAAAAACCACTTTTCGCACTTGTGTTGGTGCAGGAAACCACTTTTGCACTTGTGTTAGTGTTGAAAAACCACTTTTCGCACTTGTGTTAGTGTTGAAAAACCACTATTCGCACTTGTGTTAGTGTTGAAAAACCACTTTTCGCACTTGTGTTGGTGCAGGAAACCACTTTTGCACTTGTATTAGTGTGGAAAAAACACTTTTTGCACTTGTGATAGTGTTGAAAAACCACTTTTCGCACTTGTGTTAGTGTTGAAAAACCACTTTTCGCACTTGTGTTGGTGCAGGAATCCACTTTTGCACTTGTGTTAGTGTTGAAAAACCACTTTTCGCACTTGTGTTAGTGTTGAAAAACCACTTTTCGCACTTGTGTTAGTGTTGAATAACCACTTTTCGCACTTGTGTTGGTGCAGGAAACCACTTTTGCACTTGTATTAGTGTGGAAAAAACACTTTTTGCACTTGTGATAGTGTTGAAAAACCACTTTTCGCACTTGTGTTAGTGTTGAAAAACCACTTTTCGCACTTGTGTTGGTGCAGGAAACCACTTTTGCACTTGTATTAGTGTGGAAAAAACACTTTTTGCACTTGTGATAGTGTTGAAAAACCACTTTTCGCACTTGTGTTAGTATTGAAAAACCACTTTTCGCACTTGTGTTAGTGTTGAAAAACCACTTTTCGCAGTTGTGTTAGTGTTGAAAAACCACTTTTCGCACTTGTGATAGTGTTGAAAAACCACTTTTCGCACTTGTGTTAGTGTTGAAAAACTACTTTTCGCACTTGTGTTGGTGCAGGCAACCACTTTTTGCACTTGTGATAGTGTGGAAAAACCACTTTTGCACTTGTATTAGTGTGGAAAAACCACTTTTTGCACTTGTGTTAGTGTTGAAAAACCACTTTTCGCACGTGTGTTGGTGCAGGAAACCTCTTTTGCACTTGTATTAGTGTGGAAAAACCACTTTTCACACTTGTGTTAGTGTTGAAAAACCACTTTTCGCACTTGTGTTAGTGTTGAAAAACCACTTTTTGCACTTGTGTTGGTGCAGGAAACCACTTTTGCACTTGTATTAGTGTGGAAAAACCACTTTTCGCACTTGTGTTAGTGTTGAAAAACCACTTTTCGCACTTGTGTTAGTGTTGAAAAACCACTTTTCGCACTTGTGTTGGTGCAGGAAACCACTTTTGCACTTGTATTAGTGTGGAAAAAACACTTTTCGCACTTGTGTTATTGTTGAAAAACCACTTTTCGCACTTGTGTTAGTGTTGAAAAACCACTTTTCGCACTTGTGTTGGTGCAGGAAACCACTTTTGCACTTGTATTAGTGTGCAAAAAACCACTTTTCGCACTTGTGTTAGTGTTGAAAAACCACTTTTCGCACTTGTGTTAGTGTTGAAAAACCACTTTTCGCACTTGTGTTAGTGTTGAAAAACCACTATTCGCACTTGTGTTAGTATTGAAAAACCACTTTTCGCACTTGTGTTGGTGCAGGAAACCACTTTTGCACTTGTATTAGTGTGGAAAAAACACTTTTTGCACTTGTGTTAGTGTTGAAAAACCACTTTTCGCACTTGTGTTGGTGCAGGAAACCACTTTTGCACTTGTGTTAGTGTTGAAAAACCACTTTTCGCACTTGTGTTAGTGTTGAAAAACCACTTTTCGCACTTGTGTTAGTGTTGAATAACCACTTTTCGCACTTGTGTTGGTGCAGGAAACCACTTTTGCACTTGTATTAGTGTGGAACAAACACTTTTCGCACTTGTGTTAGTGTT